>NW_007255812.1:77567-88267 GCF_000164805.1 Carlito syrichta | reverse complement strand
TCCACTCACCTCAGCCTCCCAAAGGTGCAGGATTACAGGCTGAGCCACCAAGCCCGGTTTTTCTCTTGGATTTCAAAGGTCTTTGAGACACTGGATTTTAAGGCTGACTCTCTGATCCCTTTAATTATTAATTCTTTTAAACCTTACATTTTAAATCTATCTCCTGGGTTATTATCCTATTTGGTGTCTGTGTTTGGATATTTCTTTGTATTTGGTTGTGCTCCTGGGCCTAGGGGATGTCCTCATTCCCAGATAGACATAGCAGCCCTTCAAATCATTCTCCTTTCTTCACCAGTGAATAGAATGTTCATAATAGACATCAGTTCTACCCAGGTATGTATATTAAGCCAGAGAAACTGATCAACCTGATCAGCTAATCTTAAAGGATCATCTAATAATGATTTCATTTCCTTTTGTAATTTTTTTACTTCAGTACTAGTAAGTGGGGCATTAACAAAACCAATTTCTCCCTGTCCCAAGGGAATCTCCATCAGCAGGAACAATTTTGAATCTTCATATGGACCTCCAGGAGGAAAAGGGAATTTTTTTAACATATCCCTTTTGCTTTGTCCCAAATCTCTTTTCAGATTAGGATACAAGGGTTTAGGGATTGGGGATCTCAACTTTTGAGTTTCTGATAGATCCACATCTTCCATTGCCCCCTCAGATCTCTGGTCTTGGAGGCTACAATGGGGGGACATAGGAAAGTGAATCCCAAGAGTTTTTTTCCCTACTCTAGAGGCCCAGATGCTTTCCCTTCCTCATTTCTCAATTGAAAGGGAAACATAGGAAGCATTCCTGGAAGCCAACAAAGGGCATAATCCCTTTCCTCGGATGAAATAGAGGGCTTGTTTTTACATAGATTGCTAAAGTCTACAAAACCAGTCCTCATTCTGCCAAAACACTGGGGGTTGGTGAATTGGTTCCATAGTTCATACAAAGCAACAAAATTCAATCATTTTCTTCTTTCACTTTCTCTTCATTTTGGAGCCATTTTTCCAATACTTTAAAATTTGCCCCAACAGACTATCCAGAGGAATTTCAAAGGTGTCCTCTTGACCTCACTTCCTAGGCCTAGACCGCATATTACCCATTTTCAGTTACCAAATGAGCTGTGTAGTCTCCTCCTAAAGTGCTCAACCCCTCTTCCTGGAGATTTCTTGCAAACATTAGGACTCACTTCATATCTTGAGATACATTTCAGTCACATACATTCAACATTCAAGAATTTCTCCAGCCTCCAAGGCAGCATTTATAGTCCAATTTTCCTACCTTGGCTCATGCACAAGGTTACCGGGTCACCATGGGTGGTACCTGCCTGTTCAGCATCTCCTCTGCCAAGTTTCAGATAATGGTCTCAGGTTCATCTGTAGAGCAGCAGGACCCAGGATTGCCCAGCTGGAGTGAGCCACCTAAAATTGGGTGGGACGCATCTCTCCTTCCAACAGGGGTCCTGTCCCACAGTTGCAGGTCTCCCGGATGAGCCCCCAGGTTGTGGGAGGTGGGATCAACCCTCCTCAGTTTCATCATCAAAGCAAGACACAGAGACTCAGAAATCAGGGGAGTGAAGCAGCTCTTTTAAACTCACTCTTGCAAGAACAAGTACTTTCGGGTGAGCAGGCACACTGAGGCAGTTACAGCCAGCATATTTATTCCTCTAAAGTGTGCAAGTTTCTCCCCTGGCTTCCCATTGACTGAGTTCTTCAGAGGTTACAATCACTTTTCTGGATGTCACCTAAACAACAATTTTGTATAAATAAGGTAAAACACAAGCAATTTCTACACAAGTAAGGTAAAATACATGTTTCTGAATTCTTATTGGGTCTCAATTCCCACCAAAGGAAACCTGCCAAAAGAGAAAGTCCTCTAAGAAAGGAGGAAGAACCAGGAAGTGAAGTAACAAATTGCCATTTTGAAAATGATTCACCATTTTGTCCCTTACAATGACTGAGATACGTTCTGAGAAATGTATCACTAGACAATTTTATCATCATGTGAGCATCACAGAGTGTACTTACACAAACCTAGATGGGATAGCCTACTACACCCATAAACCATATGGTGTAGACTAATGCACCTAAGTTACAAACCTGTACGGCGTATATAGCATGTTACTGTACTGAATGTACCATGCAGGAGGCAATTGTAACACGAGTGGAGTGTTTGTGTATCTAAACATGGAAAAAGTGCAGTAAAAACACAGTATTATAATCTGTGGGACCACTGTTGTGTGTGCAGTCTACTGTTAACTAAAATATTGTTATGTGGTACATGATTGTATCATAACTTGAGGGCTCACAACAGAAATGTATTTCTCACAGTCCAAGATCAAGATGTCAGCAAGGTAGGTGTCATTGTGAAAACCCTCCTCTTGACTTGTAGGCTTGTAGGTGCCTGCCATCTTGACACCTACATCTTTCCTTGCTCATATGGCCTATTATTTATGTACAAACAGAGAGAGAAAGATCTCTCCCTCTCTCTCTCTCCCTCCCCCTTCCCTCCTTTCTTTCCTCCCTCCTTCCCTCCTTCCCTCCCTCTTCTATAAGACCACACCTCCTATTGGATTAAGGTCCACCTTTATAACCTCATTTAACCTTAATTACTTCCTAAAGACCTTCTCTCCAAATATAGTAACATTTAGGGTTAATATTTCAACATATGAATTTGAGAAAGGGATGCAATTCAGTCCATAGCAGGTTATATATCTAAGAGTGGAATTATGGTATCACATGGTAATTTTGTACTGAATCTTTTGAGAAATAGCCCAACTGTTTTCCATAATGGAACCACTTTACAGTCTCACAGTCATTCACTTTTATAAGGCTTCTTTATTTAGCAGCACATGCATGCTCCATGAGTACATGTGTGCTGGTATTTTACCATGAAAATTATAATCCTCATCTCAAACTGGTGACTTACCTTTTAACCCATACTTATAGAAATTTAATTCTACCATAAGATCTTTCTAACTGTATGTTTTAGAAAGCATTGAAAAAGTTTTTAATTAACATGTATTACATTTTTTAAGTATCTTGATTTTAAATGAATCTTTCTAGTACTATAGCATGGTGGGTTTAATTTAATAAGTGAGCAGAATATGGTAACTACATTATACTTTTAATACAAAGGTGTAGAAAATTGTTTGAACTTTAAAATATAACCAAGATGAGACTGCATAGTTATGAGCAGTGAAAAATTAGAAAGCAATGAACAAATAAGATGATTTTTCATCAGTGGCCATCCATTATTTGCTTTTAGGAATCTGGAAGAAATTGTCTTCTTTGAGTTTTAAATATTTGGGTAAATCTAGTCATTTGTTAGATTCCTCAATACCACATTGAATTGCTGTAATAAGTGACTCTAAATATGAAAGTTCTTTTCTGATCTGAGGTAGCCGACAATGGCAACACTGAGGACTTCTCCCATAGAAGTCCTATTTGAAGAAATGCGTGCTATGAGTTTCCATGGACTTTTTCATATTCTTGTAGTATAGGTTCCATCTTATACTCACTACCATGTTATAGACATCTCCACTTCCAACACTGGCCCAATAAAAATAAATGATGACCAGGCATGGTAGCTCACACCTGTAACCTTGGCACTTTGGAAGGCAGAGGCAGGAGGATTGCTTGAACGCAGGAGTTTAAGACCAGCCTGAGCAACATTGTGAGTCTCTATAAAAAGTTAAAAAAAGAGTCATCCAGGTGTGGTGGGGTGCACCTCTAGTCCCAGTCACTTGGAAGGCTGAGGCAAGGGGATCCCTTGAGCACAGGAGTTGGAGGCTGTGATAAGCCATAATCATGTTACCATACGCCAGTTTGGGCAACATAGTGAGACCCTGACTCAAAAATAAATAAATAAAATAAATGCCAGTGAGTACTCTTCTGAAAAACTATCTACTACTAGCTCAGGAAAGTTAGCTATAGGGATGTCCAGTGGTTTGGAGCCATGACTGGAGTTCTGTACCACTTGGTTGCAGCAGGTCCTCAAGAAGCCACCTGCTCAGGACAACGGCCAGTCCTCAACCTGAACAAAGGCAGAGCTCAGCTAGCAGCCACCACCGACACACCAGTCTTATACTTTTTTGGTTCCTTGTTTTCTCTATTCCTGCATTCTTTTGCATTTAGTTGATTTTCGGTAGCGTAACTTTTTTTCCCCTATGTTTTGTGCTAAAAACCAATAACATGGAGTTTACCACTTTGACCATCTTTAAGTGTATAATTCAATGGCATTCAGAACATTCACCATTTTACATAACCACCAACACGATTTCCAGAACTTTTTTTTATTTTTCGAGGAAGCAGGATTTATTGAGAGGACAGAAAATCTCCTACAGTGAGAAGGGACCCAAGGGGGTTGCCCATTTCCAGAACTTTTTTATGACCTCCAAACAGAAACTTCGTAACCATTAAGTAGTAGTTCCCTATTATTCCTTCTTCTAGGCACTGGTAGCCTTTACTCTACTCTCTATCTCTATGAATTTACTATTTCAGAAGCCTCATAAGAGTGGAATCATATAATATTTGACCTTCTGAATCTGGCTTATCTCACTTATCATAATATTTTTAACATTCATTCAAGTTGCAGCATGTGTGAGAACTTCATTCCTTTTTATGACTGAATAATAGTACATTGTAGGTGTATATTAAATTTTGTTTATCCATTCGTCTGTTTATAGATACATGGGTTGTTTCCACTTTTGGGCTATTGTGAATAATGCTGCTGCGAATATTGGCACACAAGTATCTGTCTGAGTCCCTATATTCAACTATTTGGGGAATATACCTGGGAATGGAATTGTTGGATCATATAATACAATGTTTAACTTTATGAGAACCCATCAAATTGTTTGCTATAGTGGCTGCACCATTTTACATTCCCACTAGCAATGCATAAAGGTTCCAATTTTTCCACAGCCTCACCAATACTTGTTATTTTATATTTTTGTGGCTATAGCTATCCTGGGTATGAAGTGGTATCTCACTGTAATTTTGATTCACAGTTCCCTTGGGACTAATTATGTTAAGCATCTTTTCATGTGCTTATTATATGTTTGTATGCAATATTTTCTTTGGAAAAAAGTATATTCAAGACCTTTGCACATTTTTTTGGTTGAATGGTTTGATTTTTGTTGTTGAGCTGTAGAAGTTTTTTACATATTCTGGATGCCAAATGCTTACAATATTTGATTTTCCAATATTTATTCTCCATTCTGTGAGTTGCCTTTTCACCGTCTTCATATTGTATTTTGACACACAAACATATTTAATTTTGGTCAAGTGCAATTTGCCTAGTTTTTTCTTTTGCTGCCTATGTTTTCAGTGTTCTATTTAACAAATCATTGCCATATTCAAAGTCATGAAGATTCCCTCCTATAGTTTCCTGTAAGAGTTTTATAATTTTAGCATTTAAGTTTAGGTCTTCATTTGCAATTTTTTTTGGTAGTATAAGGTAAAAATTCAGCTTCTTCTGTGTATGGGCATCCAGTTTTCCCAGAACCATTTGTTGAAAAGACTGTACTTTCTCCATTGAATGGTTCTGTCACCCTTGTCAAAAATCAATGACTATATACATGTGGTTTTATTTCTGGGCTCTCTATTCTATTGCATTGGTCTATAGGTCTATTTTCATGTTGGTTTGTATTCAGCTAGTATTGTATTCATCTAGTATTTCAACAGAGATTTCCTTAAATGCCAGGAGTCCAAAAAAAATTTTTTTTAAGCACCCCTTTTAGCTGGGAAGAGTGGCTCAAGCATGTGATCCCATCACTTTGGGAGGTCTAGAGTGTAGGGTCATTTGAGGCCAGGAGTTTGAGACCACCCTGGGCAACAAAGGGTGACCCCATCTCTACTAAAAGCAATTTTTAAATTATTCAGGCATTGCAGAACATGCCTGATGTCCTAGGTACTCGGAAGACTGAGGAAGAAGGATCACTTGAGCCCAAGAGTTTGAGCCTCCAGTGAGCTATGACTGTGCTACTACACTTCAGCCTGGGCAACAGAACAAGACCCTGTCTCAAAAAAAAAAAGCCTCTTTCAATCTTTGAAGATTGGATTTGTGCTGGAACCTTCAAAGTCTAGCCAGGATGTTCATAACTCTACCTTAGCCTTCACTTCTTGCTTGCCCTGAACCCAGAGATCATCCAAAGGAAAAAGCCAAGGGTCTTCTCAGATCTTTCTTGAATACCTGACCTGCCCTGGGTATGTACATTTGAAATGCTCAATATACACAGGTACTTTTGGATGCTCTAATTACCCAAAGAAACTTTCTCTCAGCTTTTTCTCCCAGGTTTTCAGTAATCTATTGTATATCTCAACCACAACTTTTTTGTCACAGGGAGCTGTGAATTTTCTGGCCACCTCAAAATGTTTTTGAGCCATACCTGACACTCTTGTGCCTGAGTAGATTCAGAATTATGCAAAACAGTCTTTCGGATAATTTCTGATGGGTTAGAATAGACCAACATAATCATCTGTAAATAAGGTCTTCTTTGCTCCCTCTGAACTAGAGTACCACACTGGGAAAGTGGACTACCTGACTTCAAGACCACCATCAAGCTGATGAGGGGATGGAGCTGGAGCAAGTAAAAATGCTACAAAACTTTTCTGTCATTTTCAAATTATCTTTTCCTCACTTCAGTGTTTTGACTGATGTAAGCCTTTGCATAGTTTTTCATGTACATGCAGAACTAATATAGACTATATCCCGAACCATAAAACACACCTCAATAAGTTTAAAAGGAATCAAACCATTCCAAATATGTACCATGATCATAATAGAATTAAATTAGGAATCAATAACAGAAAGATTCTCAACTATTTGGCAACTGAATAACATGTTTCTGAATAACACATGGGTCAAATAGAAAATCAAATGGAAATTAGAAAGTATTTTGTATCAAATAAAATGAAAATGCAATATACAAAAATGCGTGATGTCACTAAAACAGTACTTAGGATGAAACTGTTTTGTTTTTAATTCGAGTCAGGGTCTCACTCTATATTCCAGGCTGGAGTGCAGTGGCATGATCATGGCTTACCACAGCCTTGACCTCCTGGGATCAAGCGATCCTTCTCCCTCAGCCTCACAAGTAGCTGGGATTCTACAGGTGCATGCCACCACATTTGGCTATTTTTAAAATTTTTTTGTAGAAACAAGGTCTCACTATATTGCCAATGCTGGTTTCAAACTCCTGGGCTCAAGCAACCCACCTTGGACTCACAAAGTGCTGAGATCACAGGCATGAGCCACTGCACCTGGCCTGGATAGTGCCAAATAAATACATTAGAAAATTTTTTAAAATTTCAGAACAATGACTTCAGTTTTCATCTTTAAAAACTAAGCTAAGAGGAATAAATTAAACCCAAAGTAAATAGAAGAAAGTAAACATTAGGGAAGAAATCAAGAAATAGAAAACAAAAAATGAATAAAACCAAAAGTTGTTTCTTTAATAAGCTCAATACAGCTGATAGACCTCTATTCAATTTAAGCAAAGAGATTTAAAAAAAGAGAGTATTAAAAATTATCAGTAACAAGAATTAGAAAGACAACATCCTTACAAATTTATCAAAAGACAGTTATTAGAAGGATAATAAGGAAATACAATGAATAACTTTATGCCTATAACTTCAACAAACTACATGAAATAAAGTCTTTGAAAAATAAAGCCTACCAAAATTTACTCAGGAAAAAGTGGGTGACCTGAATTGCCCTACAATTATTAAATAAACTGAATTCTCCATTTAAAACATTTTCACAAAATAAACTCCAGGTCCAGTTAGCTTTACTGATAAATTCTACCAAACATTCAAGGAAGAAATAATATCAATTTAACACAAACTCTGCCAGAACTTTAGAGAGTAGGACACACTTCCCAACTCTTTCTATGTGGCCAGTATAGTCTTTTTTTTTTTTTTTTTTTTTTTTTGGAGTTGGAGTCTCACTCTGTCGCCCAGACTGGAGTGCAGTGGCAAGCTCCTGGCCACCGCAGCCTCAACCTGTTGGGCTCCGGCAATCCTTCCGCCTCAGCCTTCCAACTAACTGGAACTACAGGTCCGCGCTACCATGCCCAGCTAATTTTTTTAAATTTATTGTAGAAATGAGGTCTCGCCAAGTTGCCCAGGCGGGTCTCAAACCTGCGGGCTCAGGCAATTCACTCACCTCAGCCTCCTAAAGTTCAGGATTACAGGCTGAACCACCGAGCCCGGCTGCCAGTATAGTCTTAATAGTAAGAGAACACAAGGATATTACAAGAAAAAGGAACTATAGTCCAATATCCCTCATGAACACAGATGAATAAATTTTAGCAAATGACATCCTACAAAGTATTAAAATGATAAATATGACAAAAAGAATAATATGACTAAAGGAGAGTTTATTCCAGGAGTGCAATGTCAATTAAACATTAAGAAAATTATTCATTGTAAACAAGAAAAAGATAGACTAAACCCTGTTCTACTGGATTACTGTTGGAAACATCATCATGAGCAAATGTTCTGCTTAACATGTACATGAATGTGTAAATGCTGAAATAATAATAATATGTATACGTGGGTTAATATACTACATATTACCCACCTTTGTGCTACCTAGCTTAGACTGAGGGCCTACAAGTAATGATACTCCAGTATCAATAAGTACATCCAGTGTCCAGATCTTGGTTTCTAAATACCACTCTCCAATAAAAGAACTAGATTACCTTGGAGAAATGGTTAATTCCAGGGCTGAAGCTAGGGAAAATGCAAAATGAACCTGGAGCATTTTATTGTATCAGAAATAAGGGTAAATTCAATAAATGAAATGATGGAGGGACTCAAGAGGTTGGGCACAGTGGCTCATGCCTGCAATGCCAACACTTTCGGAGGCCAAAGCAGGAGGATTGCTTAAGCCCAGGAGTTCAAAACCAGCCTAGGCAACATAGCGAGACCTCATCTTTACAAAATTAAAAAAGTTAGGCAGACTTGGTGGTGTGCATGTGTTGTCTTACCTACTCAGGAGGCTGAAGCGGAAGGATCACCTAAGCCCAGAAGGCCATGATGGTGCACTCCAAGCTAGGTGACAGAGTGAGACTCTCACTCAGAAGACAGCAACAAAAGATAGACTGTCTCAAACAGAAAACTGCCTTAAACCAGAGAAGACTAAACAGACATGACAAATAAAAGCAGTGTGGTGCCCTAGATTGCATTTTTGAACAGGAAATAAAAATAATGAAAAAATGAGTGAAATCTGAATGAAGCCTAGAGTTTGGTTAATAGTAATGTACCAGTATTGACATCTTAGTACCATCCTGCTATCCTGTAAGACAGTACATAAGATGATATATAAGTACCATTTTACATAGTAATGTAAGATGTTACCAACAGGAGAAACAAACTGAGTGAGTGGCACATGGGAACTTTCTGTACTACTTTGTGACTTTTCTGTAAATCTAAGATTATTCCAAAATAAACATTTCTTATGAAAAGAAATAAAACATACCAGATTAACAACATAAAACAAAAAATAAGTTATCATTCTGATAAATATAGAAAAGGCTTCTGAGAAAATCCAACACTCATTCATGATTTAATAAACAAAAATAAAAAACCTCTTAGTAATATAGGTATAGACGGAAACATTCTCAGCCTAAAAAAGGATATTTGTGAAAAACTCACAGTTAAGATTATACTCCATGATGAAAATCGAATTATTTACCCCTAAGCTCAGGAACAAGACAAAATTGTCCACTATCACCATTTCCATTCAGCATTGTACGAGAGGATCTGGCTAGTGAAATAAGGCAAGAAAGAGAAATAAAGGCTTTCAGGCAGGAAAAAAACTGTCTCTAGTCATAAAAGACTTGATTGTCTAAGTAGAAAACAAATGAAAACTACAAAGAGGCTACTAGAATAATAAGTAAGCATGGCAGCTGGCATCGTGGTGTTTGCTTGTAGTCCCAGCTACTTGGAAGGCTGAGTAGGATCACTTGAGCCCAGGAGCTTGAGGATGTGGTGAACTATGATTGCATCACTACACTCCAGCCTAGGCAACAGTGAAAGAGCCTGTCTCTTTCTATAAATAAATAAATAAATAAATAAATAAATAAATAAATAAATAAATTTTTTGAAAAAGAATTTTCAAAAATAAAAATACTGAGTTTGGCAAAGTTTCATGAGATGTGGTAAATGCACAAAAATCTATTGTATTTCTGTATACTACCAATGAACAATTGAGTATCAAAATATGAAACACAGGTGGAGTAGACGTTCACGTTTGTAATCCCTGCACTTTGGAACACTGAGTCAAGAAGATTGCTTGAGACCAGGAGTTCAGGACCAGCCTGGGCAACATAGTGAGACCCTGTCTCTACAAAATTTTAAACAGAAAAGAAGAAAAAATATGAAATACTTAGAAATACTTCTGACAAAATATGTGAAAAACCTACATACTCAAAACTACAAAATATTGCTGAGAGAAATTAAAGAAGTCATAAATAATGGATGAGTATACCGGGTTCATGGTTCAAAGGACTTGATTTTCCTTTTTTGGAGTTGGAGTCTTACTCTGTCATCCAAGCTAAAGTGCAGTGGCACACTCATGGCCACTGCATCCTCAACCTGCTGGGCTCAGGCAATCCTCCTTCTTTAGCCTTCCAAGTAGCTGGAACTACAGGCATGCGCCACCACACCTGGCTAATTTTTTAGCTTTTTTTTTTTTTTTTT
>NW_007255812.1:69520-77235 GCF_000164805.1 Carlito syrichta | reverse complement strand
ACCTCAGCCTCCCAAAGGTGCAGGATTACAGGCTGAGCCACTGAGCCTGGCTAATTTTTTAGTTTTTGTTGTAGAGACAAGGTGTGGTCAAGTTGCCCAGGCTGGTCTTGACCCCCTGGGCTCAGGCAATTCTCTCGCCTCCACCTCCCAAAGCACTGGGATCGCAGGTGTGAGCCACTGTGGCCAGTTGGACTCAATATTATTAAAATGTGATGTCTCCACAAATTGATCTATAGGTTCAACATAATCACAATTAAAACCCCAGCAGAATTTTTTTAAGTTAAAATTTTCAATTGACAAGCAAAAATTGTGTATATCTGTGATATATAAAATGATGTTCTGACATACGTATACATTGTGGAATGGCTAAATCAAGCTATTAAAATATGCATTAACTCACATAATTATCATTTTCTTTATAATGAAAACACTTGACATTTCCTCTCTTGGCAATTTGTACACATGCAATAGTATATTGTGATTAACTGTAGTTGCCATGATGTACAATAAAACTTTTGAACTTATTCCTCCTGTCTAACTGAAATTTTGTGCCCTTTGATCAACCTCTCTCCAATCTTCCCACCGCCAGCCTCTGTAAACCATCACTCTACTACTTCTGTGAGTTAGACTTTCTACACTCCATGCATAAGTGAGATCACGCAGCATTTATTTTCCTGTGCCTGGCTTAGCACCCTTAACATAGTGTCCTCCAGGTTCATCCATGCTGTCACAAACAACAGAATTTCCTTTTTTAATGGTCACATAGTATTCTACTGTGCATACGTGTATGTGTGTGTATATACACACACACACACATTTTATTTCTTTTTTATTTTAAACAGGGTCCATTCTACCCAGAGTGGAGTGCAGTGGCATGATTATAGTTTACTGCAGCCTCAAACTCCTGAGTTCAAGGGGTCTTCCTGCCTAGCCTCCCAAATAGCTGAGACTACGGGCATGCACCACCATGGCTGGTTATTTTTTTTTTAAGAGACAAGGTCTCATTATATGTTGACCACTCAAGGTCTCAAACTTCTGACCGCGAGTGATTTTCCTGCCTTGAACTCCCAGAGTGCTAGGATTACAGGTGTGAGCCACTGCACCTGGTCCACTCCATTTTCTTTATCCATTCATCTGTTGATGGACACCTAGACAGATCCCATGTCTTGATTATTGTGAATAGTGGTGAAATGAACCTAGAAGTGCAAATATTTCGTTGACATACTGATTTCGTATACTTTAGATATATACCCAATAGTGGGATTGCTGGATGTGAACCAAATTTTTATTGTAGAAATCGACAAACCGATACTAAAATTCTTGTGGGGATGCAAAAAACTAGACTAGCCAAAACAGTTTTGAAAAACAAAAACAAAGCTGGAAGATGCCTACTACCTGATTTCAAGACTTCTTATAAATCTACATATAGTAAGACTGTGTAATATTGGTGTCAAGATAAACAAATAGCTCAAAGGAACAAAATAATCAAAAAGTAGAACCATACGTATATGATCACTGATTTTCTTCAGAGGAACAAAGGCAATTCAACGAAGAAAGGATAATCTTTTCAGCATATGGTGCTAGAGCAATTGGATAACCATATACCAAAAAATGAACATAGTTCACACTAAACATAAAAATTAACTAAAATGGTTCAGAAACCTAAATGTAACACCTAAATTTGTAGAAGAAAACACTAGAAGAAAATTTTTTGTGACCTGGGTTCACAAAAATCAGATCATCCTTAGATCTGACACGAAAAGCATCATCTAAAAAAGAACAAATTCTCATCAACAAGGGTACCTGCATAGTGAACATTTTTATACCTAACCCTGGGTTGTACCTCACATCTTTTTTTTAAATTTTGAAAAAAAGAACAAGTTGATTAGCTGTACTCCTCCAAAATTTAAAACTTCTGTTCTTCAAAAGACACTGAGAGTATTAAATGGCAAGTCTCCGACTGGAAAAAAATATTTAAATTATGACTAATTGATCAAGGACTTATATTTAGTATATGAGAAGGACTTTCAAAACTCTTTTAAAAAGATGAAAACAGAAATTTTTAAATAGGCAAAAGATTTGAACAGAAACTACCAAATGTCTATATGTTCTTATATAAATGGCAATAAGCCCATGAAAATATGCTTAACATAACTAGTCCTCAGGTAAATGCAAATTAAAACCACAATGAGATATTACCACACACCAAACAGAATGATTACAACTAAAAAGACTGACCATATTAAGTGTTGCTGGCTGTAGAAGAACTGGAACTCTTACACACGGCTAGTGGTAATGTAGAATGTTGCAATCACTTTGAAAATAATGTTTTAGCAGTTTTTTAAATGTGCTTAACATAACGCCTATCATATGATCCAGTCATTTCTCACATATGTACTTAGCCAAAAGATATGAAAGCATAAGCCCATACAAAACCTTGTACATGAATGTATATAGCTGCTTTCTTTGTAATAGTTCAAAACAGAAACAACCCAATATCCATCAATAGGTGAATAGATAAACAAATTGTGGTATAGCCATGCAATTGATTGCTCAGCAATGAAAAGAAATAAGTTACGCATACACACTACCATATAGATGAATCACAAATGATTATACTGAGTGAAAGAAGCTAGATTTTAAAAGGTAACTTGCTATAGGATATCATTTGCATAAAATTTTAGGAATGACCGGGCACAGTGACTCATGCCTGCAATCTCAGCACTTTGGGAGGTAGAGGCGGGGAGGATTGCTTAAGGCCAAGAGTTCAAGACGAGCCTGGGCAAGACAGTGAGTCTCTGTCTCTACAAAGCTATTTATTTATTTATTTATTTAGTACATACAAATGTATTTCATACATATGTATTAAATGAAACTCTAGGAAATCAAACTAATATACAGTGAGAGAAGAATAGACATTGCCTGGGACAGGAGAAGAAAGGGGCTGGAGAGAGTACAAAGTGCCACAAGGAAACCTTTGGCAGTCATGGATATGTTCACTATCTTGGGTGTGGTGATGGGATCATGGGTACATTCATGTATCAAAACTTCTACCTACTATACGACCCAACCATGCCACCCATAAGTGCTAACCCAGGAGAGAAAGGAAAGCACATGTCCGAGCAAGGACCCATGTGGAGTGACCAGAGGATATGTGATGATTCTCTTCCAAGAATATGGTTTCTAGAGTAAATTCTATTAAGCTAACTTCTGTTTCTTGATCAGTTTTCTAAACATTGAAGATTAAACATTTCCATTTTAAATATACTCAAATTATATTTATCGGGATCAGTTTTTTCATGAAAAGATTGCATTTCAAACACTGATCAAATGCACAATGAGAACTGCTGCCTCTGAGCCGCTACTGTGTGCCTGTGATCCCTGCCATGCTCCCTTTTCTAGCATCAGTCTTGTGCGGTGTAGTTTAGTTTTGTCAAATCATTTTGTCATTGTTCCCAGCAATAAGCTTCACTGTAAGTTAGATTTTTTTTAAAAATACTGATTATTGCCGGGCTCGGTGGCTCAGCCTGTAATCCCGCGCCTTTGGGAGGCTGAGGTGAGTGAATTGCCTGAGCCCGCGGGTTCGAGACCCGCCTGGGCAGCGAGACCTCATCTCTACAATAAATCAAAAAATCAGCTGGGTGTGGTGGTGCATGCCTGTAATTCCGGCTACTCGGAAGGCTGAGGCGGAAGGATCGCTGGAGCCCAGCAGGCCGAGGCTGCGGTGGCCGGGAGCGGCCACTGCACTCCAGTCTGGGTGACAGAGTGAGACTCCAACTCAAAAAAAAAAAAAAAAAAATACTGATTATTTGCTTAGTCATTCCACGAGAAAACAGTGAGCATATTCCTCAGATGGCTGGGTCCCCAGGGTTTGGGTGTACTATATGTGCAGGAGATATCTGCTTCAGGATCTGTAAGCCATTTTCGGGGTTAGAATATCCATAGGAATATGAAGGCAGATTGAAGAGTCTCAATTTACTTATAAACATAATTTTAAAAATGAAAAGTAGAACATCTTTTACATTGGTAAGAAGCAGTGTTGGTGTAGAATGTGGGGAAATGAGCCCTTTCTGGCTAACTGTTCCCTCCCAGGAAGGAAATATGCCACTTTATTTTATAAATATCCCTGCTGTGGAAGATCGATATAGAGAAATAAGATGTGTTTGTACATGCTAATATGGAAATATCTGTATCTTTGCTAAATATAGGAAAAGGAAGTCATAGGCTAGTATAAACAATGAAAAAGTGAGGAGGAGATCATATGACATATTCATGTGTATTAGAAATTTCCGGAAGGTAAACAAGAAATTATTGCTTGGACTCTCCACCCAGTCTTTGGTCTTCCCTTGAGTGTTCCTGCATAGGCCCTGCCTCTCCAGGACACCAGGTGTCAGTTATAGGTAACAGACCCAGGGCAAGGCTTTCCACCTTACTGGGGAAAGAAGAAACTTAGGGCAAAAGTTTGGGCATTTAACAGGAGAAAGAGTGCCAGGAGAATCAATTCTGGATCCCAGGAGGTTCAGAAGAGAAGGGATGAGTCTCTGGGGGCGGAAGAAATCTGCCGAAACTGCCCGACTTGTAAAACTTCCCTCCGTGACCACCCCTACTCCCTTGCCTGAGCATTCCTTGTCCCACCACTCCCACCTGCAAGCCCACCTGACTCAGGCTCAGTGCTGTCCCATAGAAGATGGGGACGAGTCCTGAGCTGCTACTGCTACCGTTTCTGCACATTGGACCACATGGCCTGTACTTTGGCTTCTGTCTTGCTCTGTGATCAAAGGCTTGCATTTTGTTCACTTAGCATTTAGAGAATGACAAGTGTCACCAGGCTACAAAAATTATAAACCCAGTAGGGAGGTTAAGAAACTGGCTTTAGGAGAGGCAGCCCAAAAGCCAACAAAATGAATTGACAGCTCTAATTTCTTTTTTTTTTTTTGAGTTGGTGTCTCGCTCTGTCGCCCAAACTAGAGTGCAGTGGCCGCTCCTGGCCACCGCAGCCTCGACCTGCTGGGCTCCGGTGATCCTTCCACCTCAGCCTTCCAAGTAGCTGGAATTACAGGCATGCGCTACCATGCCCAGCTGATTTTTTGATTTATTGTAGAGATGAAATCTCGCTGCCCAGGCGGGTCTCGAACCCACGGGCTCAGGCAATCCACTCACCTTAGCCTCCCAAGGGCGCGGGATTACAGGCTGAGCCACCGAGCCCACCTGACAACTCTAATTTTAACTATGCCAGTTCTTAGCCAAGGCAGATAGAATTTGGTTTTCTAAATGTAATCAAATGTTACTATGCTATAGAGCTATATAGGCTGTTCAGACCAATATGCAAGCCCTCCTATGTGGCCAAAGCACTTCAGGGGTCAGTCATAAAAGGAGAAATAGAAGGCACCAACGTGCCTCTTGCAAATAAGCATAAGGTTATCCACCAGCAGACATCACTAGCTGGCTCTTAAATGACACCCCACATTTATGAGAATATCCAGTGCCCCTCTAAATGCTCTAAATGCTTCACATCCATCCTTATTTCTTGGCCACACAATCCTCTGACCCATCTTCCTAAGGGCACGAGCTGAGGAGGGGTAGAAACAGGGATTTGTTTAAACCCAGACAGACCAGTGAATCCAGAAGATTCATGGCTACTCCATCAGTCCAGATTCTAGTCCTATTAGGAAAATGATTTTGGTCCCTCACTCAGCGTTCCCCCTCTCTGCCTTTTGTCTTTGTAAACAGGGCAGAGGACCACCTTGTAATTCACTTACACATGCAGTTTGGTAGAAAGACATGTGAGTGGAAGCTTGCTGCAGCAACTGCTCAGCTAGGAGGCGCTGAGACCTGCCATCTTCAGTCTCACAAAGGATTAGACCAGCAGACAAGTTTGATTTCCTCCCTGACCAGAATGGGCAGTTGACCTGAATCCATCAGGATTTCTTTCCCAGGTATTTGTAAATAGATGTGAGCAATTCCAGGTGAGAGCTGCAAGGGGGGCAGGGTGGTTTGTGTACTCTATGACCACTTCAAGACCAGGATGGTGCTTTGCCTGGTCCTCACCATTCTTGATGTCTGCTTTCATGCTTTCTTATTGGTTCCGTGTCACATCTTTACATTTGTCACTTAGATGGCTCAATGTGGTTTCTGTCCCTTGTAATGGAAGATCTTAAATAACCCCAAATAAAAAGTTGTTCCAAACTCACTTAGTGGCATCTGAAAGGTGTTCCCCATTGCTATTCCTGAAAAACTATAGTAAATGATAAACTTTTAAATATGTTCAAATCCAGGAACTCATAGGATTTTATCACAGGCCAGTCAATGAACTTGAATAGGCAATTTTCCATTTGCCACCAATAAGCCACAAGCAAAATTCTGTTTGGTGTTAGACAATTGCTGTTTTGAACACCCACTAGCCTGATTATCCTTTGTGCTCTGGGAACCCAACCTTTCATACAAAATCTTCTCTGTGAGTCTGTCTCTTGACACCAGAACAACACCAGGAGAACGTGGTCCCTGATAGAAGTCAGGGACCCACACCCCTTCTCTCCCAGTCAGCTCACTTCACAGCAGCTGCTTCCAGGGTCCAGACCCTCTGCTCTGCATATGCAGTGATGGCTTATTTTCAACACCTGTCATTTTCACTAAATGTGAAATAAAGTCCATACCCGGCCCCAGGTCACTTTAATCCAATGTTAACAATCAAGATTTTAAAAAACACAATTTCTGTGTGTGGTGACTCGTGCCTGCAATCCCAGCACTTTGGGAGGCAGAGACGAGAGGATTGCCAGAGCCCACTGGTTCGAGACCAACCTGGGCAACTTAGTAAGACCTCATCTCTACAATAAAAAAATTAGCCAGGTGTGGTGGCACACACCTGTAGGTCCAGGTACTTAGAAGGCTGAGACAGATCGAGACTGCGGTGACCATGAGTGTGCTACTGCACTCCAGTCTGGATGACAGAGTAAAACCTCTGACTCAAAAATTTTAAAAACAAAATAAAATTTGGCCCGGCTCAGTGACTCAACCTATCATTCCAGCACTTTGGGAGGCTGAGGCGAGTGGATTACCTGAGCCCACGGGTTTGAGACCAGCCTGGGAAACTTGGCGAGACCTCATCTCTACAATAAATCCAAAAATTAGCCAGGTATGGTATCACGCGCCTGTAGTTCTGGCTACTTGGAAGGCTGAGGTAAAAGGATTGCCAGAGCCCAGCAGGTCGACGCTGGGGTGGCCGTGAGTGTGCCACTGCACTACAGCCTGGGTGACAGAGACAGACCCCAACTCAAAAAAATTAAAATTAAATAAATTTTAAAACACAACTGACACTAATGTAAAAGCAATTTCACTTTATTAAAGAGTGGACAGAGGGTAGGTTTTATGGGGCAGGGTTTGGGTTGAGTTGGAGAGGGCAGATAGGAACAAGTCTAAAAGCATCTCTTCATGTATATTCATGTGTATATATATATATACGTGTGTGTGTATATATATTTATTTATTTGTTTGTTTAATCTTTGTCTTTCTCAGGAGTGAGGGGTCCACCGGATTTGTTGAGAGCAGGGTCAGATCAGGGTGGTGTCAGTTCTGAGAGCTCTGTGGTCTCCACATCATAATAGTTCTTTTCATCAGAATAGGACTTGCCCTTCAGGATCTCTATGAGTTGCTGTAGGCGCTTGGCAAAAGAAAGTGCTTGGGGAGGTTTAATGGGAGGTGGAGATGGAGGTGGAGGT
>NW_007255812.1:54085-69424 GCF_000164805.1 Carlito syrichta | reverse complement strand
GCAGGGGGTGAGGTGGGGGTTGGAGCTGGGCTGCAGGTGGTCGGGGTGGAAGTGGCCGAGAATGACTAGGAGGACGCTGGAAATACCAAGGAGGATGAGCAGGAGCAGGGTGGGGGGAGGGAGGTTGAACTGGAGGCAGTTGAGTCGTAGGTGGGGGAGGAGTGGCAGGGTGAATCATGCTCAGGGCATTAGAGCCAATCTTGGAAGCAATCCAGTTCAGAAAGGGCCAGGTGGCTGTGTAGATTCCGGGGCGCTTAGCGCGGGCACATCCTACTCCCCAGCTTGTAATTGCCACGATCACAAAGGAGCTTTCCTTGCTGTCTTTGCACATGAGCGGCCCACCGCTGTCCCCCTGCCCGGAAGGACACAGAGGTCACTATCTGCCTGAGTCACTCTTTCCCTCCCCAAAGGGTTCAGAGGGCTCTGGGAGGAGAATTTTTGCAGCCATATGGTTTCCTGCTGCTGTGAACACAATGGTTGGGATAAACTTTGAGGTGGTACCAACAACTTCAGTTGGGATGTGAGAAGGGTGTGGATTATCGTAAGTTTCTTGCAATGAGATGAGCAAACCTGTGTGTCCATGCATGTGGCTTTACCTGTATACATGAGCATGTGTGTACAAGGGTCTTTGAGTAATTTGTGTCTGGGGAAGAGAGGTAAACACTCTCTTCAGGGACAGGGCTTGGTTGTTAGGCTCTGTGTGTTAAGGCTGAAACAAAGTGCTCATGTGGCGGTTGATTCTATGTAGGGGTGGCTGGTGGGTGTCACCACCCATCTTCATTGTGACTGTAGATACTGGAAGAGGGAGCAGGGAAGGCTTCACTAGAGGGGGCCCTGGGCAGAGGAATGGAGACAGTGGAGCTCGGGGATCTAAAAGGAGGTGCTCCCAGGGAGTTGGAGAAGGCTGGAGGGACCCAGGGCCTGGGAACCAGAACGAAGGTTACCTGGCAGGTGTCGATCTTGCCTTCAGGAAACCCTGCACACACATTGGTTGGCTGAACACGCCCGTTGTACCACTGGGTCGAATTACACAAGTCAAGGTCAATGAGATCCACACGTGCCTCCTGCAGTATAGGCGATGGCCTGGGGGCTATAGCCAAGCCACTCAATGGTCAGTGGTCATGGGAGACATAAAAGAAAGCCCTGCCTCCACCCATCATTAAATCTCATCCTCTGTAATGTTCTAGACCCATGGGCAATGCCTGACCTCACTTCATACACTCCTGAAGGGAAGAAAGCACACACCTGAAAGAACAGATGAGAGATGGGAATGGAGGCAGAGAAATGATATCCAGATGGATGGGGGAGGAGAGAGAAAGAGCAGAAGCATGGGAGAAGGTACACAGACAGGTGGACAGAAGGATGAGCATGTGCATCAATAGTTCATGGAGGTTAATGTGCTCATGTGGTGGTTGATTCTATGTAGGGGTGGCTGGTGGGTGTCACCGCCCATCTTCATTGTGACTGTGGATGCTGAAAGAGGGAGTAGGGAAGGCGTCACTAGAGAGGGCCCTGGGCAAAGGAATGAAGACAGTGGAGCTCGGAGATCTACAAGGAGGTGCTCTCAGGGGGTTGGAGAAGGCTGGAGGGACCCAGGGCCTGCTGAGCACTCATGTTGAGTCCCACGGTCCTGTTATTCCTCTTTTGGATCAGGGAGTTGGAGCACTGCCCACCTATGTCACAGTAGGGATGTCATGGGGCTGGAATCTGGACCCAGAGCTGAGTCTGAGACACACAGCTCATGTCACGGGGTTGGAATCTGGGCCAGCTTGAGTCTGAGACACACAGTCCATTCCCCACTGTCTGGCCCCAAGCCCCCTCCTTGCTGCTTGTCCCTCCTCAGGACTCCTCTGCTTAGTTGTACACAGGATCCGCTGGAGTGGGACTGATGAGCCCCTCCCACGCGCCGCAAGTCTATTCTGAGGAGCTGATGGAAAGAGAAGCCCTGGGGCAGTGTCTCTACGCACAGACAGACACAGATGAGCCCAAAGCAGAGAGAGAACTCCCTTGATACCCAGAAGCTCCATTGTGACCTTTGTGTTAGGGAAGGCCCAATGTTGTGGCTGTCATCACCAGCGTTGCATCTGACGCAGACAGTGCATTTGTCACCTCTTCATCAAGTGATCCCTTGGACAGAAAGGTCCCCAACAACAGCAGCTGCTCTGGCTCCCACCATAGCAACATCCATAGCCTAAGGGTGGGTCCTGGGGTCGTCTGCAGTGCAGATGGGAGCAACTTGAGGTAGGGCAGACCCAGAACACAGTTTGGTAGGCCAAGATGGGAGACAGGAAATCCGGAGTGACATTTGTAGGGCTGAGCACTCGGTGGGCATTTAGTACATGGCTGTTGCATGTTTCAACCCCTTTAACCCCACCTTTTCTTGCCATCCAAGCAGCAGTGAGAGCTTTGTACATACACTGCCCTTGGGGTAAAGGTGACATTGAAATAACAATGACAACTATCCTGGCTTGTTAGCCATAAAGACAACTTCTAAAATCAATGGCAGAGCCTGTGGTCTGGAAAGCCATGTGTTTCACTGTGAAGAGCCAGGTGTCTTGAAACAGAAAAGGATTTTTTTCAATCTCAACACCTCGGCTTCAAATAACAAAGGCTAAAAAGCCTGCAGGAACTCAGTATTCACTGGGAAAGAAGTTGTACCCAAGGATAACTCTTTAGCCCCAAAGCAAATGAGTTCAAAGAGGAGGTAGCGCAAAGAAGGTCTGAAGGAATCACAGGTGTTTGGAGCCTGGGGGTTTCTTTAAGACTGGGGTTTGGGGTGGGGGATGTTTTTACAGCAATAAACAAAAAATAGACATAGTCCAAGTGTAGCCAAGAGCCTGCAATTCTTCTGAGCAATAAGATAGCAAAGGTGGGGGTGGTAGCAGGGACCCTGAGATCAGCCTCCCAGGGAGGACAAGACCCCCAAGAACTGTGGGCCTGGTCAGATGAATGAACAGAGCACGGCAGGCCAGGGGTCGGACCAATGCATGTCCTTGTGCTAGAGGTTGTAGCAGAGCCATGGGCATCAGCAGCTAAGACAGAGGTTGGCAACCCGGGTCAAGAAGGGATGGTCACACATCAGTAAAAGCCAGTGAACAGCTGGGATGAGATGCCCTTTCCAAGGGAGGGGAAGGGTGACAAACTTGTCAAAAACTTAGCTCAATCTCTGGGAGAGAGAAATTATAGTTAAAGAAATAATCCTGAAATTATGTGGGTTTTTTGCTACCCCAAAAGATTGAGTTTTAAACCCCAAATGACTGAATTGCCTTGAATTAGGAAGCCTAAATTTTCCATTATCAAGAAGGAGAGATTGAGCACTAAGTTAATTTCACTCACCTTTTCACATTCCTGCTGTGACTAGGTAAGAATTCATGCAGTCATAGCATAGCAAGCTGAAACCACAGGTCACATGAAGAGACCAAGCCCTACATTGTCTTGTCCTACTGGCAAAAGTTTGCTAGTCATTGCTGCCACTTAATGGGGTAACCTGTTGCTTCTGAGATAAATAATGTCTCTAGGCTTTAAGTAAGTGAAAAGGGATGTCTGGAACCAAGAACATGGATTCAAAAACGACAGTTGTTTTAGGTCACACCCTGGGACCTTCTGTGAACCTGGTTTGGTGTGGAAGAGAGTCCTACAACTCACCTACAACTCATCAAGAGTGCTAGTTAGTGGTGGATGGGTGAGAGATCCAGGTGGGAGCCAAGAAAAAGGTAGACAGCTTGGCCAAGGACAGAAGTCTAGAGAAGCAGCTACACTCATTTGAATGGAAAGGGACGTGATGAACAGCTCTAGGGAGCCTGAAATACTGGAATTCCTGTGACCCACAGAAAACTACGCTCACCACCTGTCCCCCTCCCAGTCTACAGAGAAAACTTCAAGTAATTCCAATGTGTAGGATGGATTGTGGCTATGACAGGCCAAGGATGGGGAGTGGTGCCCGGAGGCTGCCGCTGAGAGTGACAAAGACCTACTCGAAGCAAGAGGGCTGGACCCTGGAATCTGGGGAGACTGTCAGCTTAGAGACCATCTCTGGTTCATGAGAAAACTCTGGTTCATGAGAAAACTGAGGCTCAGGAAGAAGGCTCCAGCCTAAGGCTATGAAACTACATCTAGAGCTCTTCTCCAAATGCTGTTTCAGGATGTGCAGCCCACTTCCAGAATCCAGCAACGGGGGCTCCAGGTACCAAATGCAAACACTGCCTCGACTCCATTCTAAACAATGCTGTGTTTCTACTTGTGCCTCCCATTCAGCCCTCCCTTTGGGAGCCAGACTAGGGACCGACCGCATGACCTGCAACAGGGAACTCAACTTCTCTCACTCTTCATTTCTCCAGCTGTGAAAGGCACAGTGATGGCCCTGCTCAGAACGCCATGAGGAGGCTGAAAGTTACTCAGTTAGGCATCAACTTATGACCACTGTACCTCAAAGGCCACCGGGATAATGACCACCAGTGTCCCCCCAGGGGAGACCCTCCGTACTCACCATTCTCTTTTATGTATCCCCAGCCAGCCACCCAGCACATCTGGGGAGCTTTGGGTAGGCCAGCCTTAAAATGGGGCAGGCAGGCTGGCCCAATGAAGCTCCCACATGAAACAGGAGGGGTGATCTTCAAGAGAGCAATGTCGTATCCATCTGTCACAGAGCTGTATTTCTCATGAATGATGATTTTCTCAACATATCTCTCTTGCAAAGGCGCCGTCATTGGTTTATTGTTTCCATATGTAACTTCCTGTGCTCCAAAAACCAGTCTCCAGTCATACACTTTACTGTGGACACAAAGGCAAACCGAGTCATTCTTACTTATGGACTGGCTGGTCAAAAGCCCCTGGTGATAGTGACCTCTAGGGCCTTCTCCCAACAAGGGCCTGAATCAACTGCCCCTACCCCCGGAGTCTCATTGCCACTTGACCCAGAGTCCCCTGGAGCCTGTGCCTTTCTGAGAATAGTCTTAGGACCTCCCTCTGTGCATTCCCATATGTACTTTTTGCTGTCGAAGCAGTGCGCAGCAGTAAGCACCCAGTGTGAATTCAGCAAGCTTCCTCCACATGCATGGTACTTGCGGCTGTTGTAATTGAAGATCTGGAGGCTGACCATCCAGGGCCAGGCCCCATGCTGTGCATCCTGCCCTCCGACGATTCGGATGCTTCCTTGTGGGTCTTGCCTGAACGGTAACCCACAAGGTCCACTGAGGAGAGACCAGAACATAGTTCAAACCAGGAACAGGTATAGCCCATCCTTGCAACTCTACAACTGGGGGGGGGGGGCAGGACAGAGACATGGGGTTGAGAAAAGTAGGAAAGAGCTATGGGTCCTGGATAAGTGAGGGTAGCCTTTGCTGTGCAGGAAGCTGCTGGCTCCAGGAAATGGTTTGGGGTTATGGCTGCTTGGGTCTTTTTGGTATGGTCACAAGCTGGGGAAAGAGGAGGCCATAGGTAGCCAGGACAGACTGTACAGGCCCTGAAGTATGGCAGATCTCTAGACAAAGCAGAGAGAGGTGGGAGTGGAGGTCTGAGGGAAGAGGGATATAATGGTCTAGGATTTTCAGAACCAGTCTCAGGTGGGAGACTCAGGGAAGAGTCAGGTAACTCAGGAGGTCTTGTGCTGCAGGATTGGGTTAGTGCCAGGAGGCAAGTTGCCACAGGCAGATATCATGACCCACAGAAATGAGGGGCACACAAGGAGTGGTGGAGTCCAGAGGTAGAAGTTCTGGGAATTGTGTCACAGGTGGGAGGTCATCCATAGCTTGGGGGTTCTTGCCATTGCGGAGTACCTTGAGGGTGAGAGAGGCTACAGGTGGGTGAGAGAGGCTACAGGTAGGTGGAGATGCAAAAGACGTGACATGATGATATCCTGGAGCTATTGGAAGCAACCACAGGTTGGGACCTCTTAGTTGTTTGTGGGAAAAAACAGGGGTTCCTGAAAATCAGGACTGTATGTCCGCAAAGCAGTGGGGTCAGACTTTGGAGGAGTCAGGGGGCACATATCTAGGCACTGTCAAGAGTCCTAAGAACTGAGGGGTCCGTCTCAGGAAGAAACTATGGGTGACTGGATACCTGGGACTTTGGGCTGATGATTCTGGGAGCAGGGAGGGTCTGAGTTGGGGACATGGGTCACAGGAGCCGTGAGACCCAGTCACTGCTGAGGCCCAAGCTTGGCCTCCTTCTCCCGAGCTCTGGACAGACGGAGTCTGGGTAGGAGCTGCTATTCCAAAGATACCTTCCCCCCACCAAGGTACCCCTGACACTTACTCACACGTGATGTTATCTTTCGCAACCACAGACACCGCCAAGACCAGCAAAATGGCAGTTGGCAGCATCTCAGCCATACTTCTGCCCCTGCCTGGCCGCAAGCCCAATGACCTCACAAAGCTCCATGGCCTCTTGGCCAATCAGCAGATTGGCCTCCCATCCCCTCCATCCCCCCCACCCAGCAATCAAGTCAGGCAGGAGCCCCTTGGCTTAACTAGTTTATGCTGGAGAAATTTCCTGACTTCCTATACAGGCTCTCTTACCCCAGAAATGATGAAGAATTCCTGTGCAACCTCATTCTGTCCTAAGGCAAGGGTCCCAAGGGTCTTCATTCCCAGTTATTCTTGTGAGGTTATCTTATTCTTTGCATAAGTTTGGGGTCTGGCCTTCATGTAAGCTGTAACCACTGCAGATTCACAGATGGGAGCAGCTTTGCCCCTCCATGACAAGATGGTGCAATATGTTAAAAGGAGTCAGACACAACAGATTAATAGATCCTTAATAGTTGGAGGGGCAAATTGTCTTTTTCAAGTGCATGCTATTTGCACTATTTTCAAAGATCCACTTTGAATTTTCCTAATTCACAACTGCAAAGCCCACCTTCCTGTCAATTGTTGAATATCATAATATTTCATAGTTCTCAGTGCCTCCAGGTCTCCTTTATGTGACCTAGGTGCAACAAACTGTTTTCTCCTATACTTGAATGCCAAGAGTTTTCATCACAGCTACTGCTTGAATATTATGGAGTTTCACTTTTTCTATCTAGTTGTCAGGAGAGTGCATCTCACCTACCAGACTGTGGCAAATGCTCATTGCATATGCCTGAATGTCAAAACATTTCACCTCCTCTGCAAGAGTGTCAGGAGGTCACATCTCTACCTGTATGAGGACAGTCTGACCCCCTCTCCCTGAGTGCAAAGTCTCAGTCAGCCTATCTGAAGGTCCAGATCTTGCAATCTCGCATATATGAGTGTTGCAAGATCCAATCTCACCTACCAGAGTGTCAGAACATCTCATTACCTCTTTCTGAGGGTTGAGTTTTCAGATTATTAGATGATCTTGATTTCTCTTTTTTTGTTGCTGAGTCAAAGTCTCACTCTGTCACCGAGGCTGGAGTGCAGTAGCACACTCACGGCCCCACAGCCTCAACCTGCTGGGCTCAGATGATCCTTCCACTTCAGCCTTCCGAGTAGCTAGAACTAAAGGCGCATGTCACCATGCCTGGCTAATTTTTTTTTTTTTAGGGATGAAGTCTTGCCATGTTGCCCAGGCTAGTCTCAAGCCCATGGGTTCAGGGGATCCTCTTACTTCCTCCTCCCAAAATACTGGAATTACAGGCATGAGCCACCATGCCCAGTGATATCGACTTCTCTCCTTGAGTATTTTCTCTAACTGAATGACATACGTTCTCATCTTATTTAACTTTCAGAGGTCACATCCCCATTAACTGAATGTCCAGTATATCTCATACAGCTTACCTGAGTGTCGGGGAGCTATCACCTCCTCTCCCTGAATGTGAGGACATCTCTTTTCTTCCATCTCAGGTTCAAAGACCTCATGTCTTCCACCCAGAGGTTAAGAATTCTCATCTCTACCACTCAAGTGTCACGTTGTCACATCTTCTCAACCTGAAAATCAAGAGCGCTTATATCTTCTACCTGAGTGCCAAGTGGTTACATCTCACCTATGTGAGTATTCTGAAGTTTCAACTGCCATACCAAAGTGTCATAAGTTCTCTTTCCCCCACCTGGCTGCCAGAGAGTCTCCTATCCTCTACTTAAGCATAGTCCTGATAGACTAGGCAGGTTAAAGTAGAGAAATATCAGGACTGTAGAAACCAGTGAAAACTTTTACAAACTTGCCCCAATTTCAAGGCTGCTAGAAATTTCAAAAAACTGTTAGAATAACTCTCACCCAACACACCTGCTGCAGCCTACTCAGGATGTTTGTAGTCGAAAGCCAACCGCCAAACCAGGCTCTGTTGGGGAATCCCCCGGGCATGCACACAAATAACCAAGTTGACTTGCTTTAGCCTTTATCTTCATTATACATTCATTAACATGCTGAATGGCACACCCTCCAGCACCATAACAATTCTGACCCTACCCACTTATAATGATAAATTGGGTGGCACCCCAATTCCAGGAATTGTACACCTATCTCTTAGAAAAATCTACCCCTTTAATAGAATATTCCACCCCTTCATTATTGTAGCTCACAAAACCCAGAAGCCAAACACTCGATTCCCCCCATTCCCCCCCACCCCGTGCAACACTTCCTGTGTTCACCTGCACTTGACCCTAAAGTGTATACTATTCTATTGCTTTCACTAATTCTTTTTTTGAGTCAGAGTCTCACTCTGTTGCTCAGGCTGGATTGCAGTGGTACACTGTTCACGGCCACCACAACCTCAACCTGCTGGGCTCAGGCAATCCTCAAGGCTACCTGAGGATCATGACATCTCATATCTCCTATTTGTGTGCAAGGAAGTCATATATGCCCTACCTGATTGTCATGGCACTTTATCTCCTTCATCTGATTGTCAGGAGATCTTGTCTCTATCTGACAATCGGGTCTCATCTCTTTAGTTATATGTCTAGAAGTTCCATCTCTTCTCTCTAGGTGACCACAAGGTCTCATCTCCCTTACTGGAGTATAAGCATATCTCATCTCCCCTATTTGAGTGTCTCAAAATCTTATCTTCCCTACCTCAGTGTCATGCATTCCCATCACTTTTGCCTGATCACCAGGACATCTCACTTCCTCTAGAGGAATGTCCAGAGGTCTTGTCTCATATGCCTAATTTCAAGAGCTATCATGTTCTCTATATGAGTGTCCCAATGTCTACTCTTCCTGCAAGTCATAAGGTCCTGCCTGCTACTCAGCCAGGACACTTCACCTCGGATTAACAGGGAGCAATGACTGGGCACCATAGCTCCTGTAATCACAGCACTTTGGGAGACTGAGGCAGGAGGATTACTTGAGTCCAAGAGTTTAAGACCAACCTAAGACAGCATAGCAAGACCTCATTTCTACAAGAAAATGTTAAAAATTAACTGAGTGTAGTGGCAGGTACCTGTTGTCCTAGCTTCTTGGGAAGCTAAGGCAGGAGGATCACCTGAGCCCAGGAAGTTGAGGCTGCAGTGAGCCATGATCATGCCACCACACTCCAGACTGTGTGACAAAGTGAGACCACAACTCAAAACAAAAGCAAAATGCAACAAAAATCATGCGTGACAAAGCCTTTTCCCTATCTTAATAGCAGAATGATTTAACTCCCTTCACCGAGTATTGAGAGGCATTATTTTCCTACCAGCCAAGCAAGAGGTTTTGTTTCCACTTAAAGAATGTAAGTGGGTCTCAATGATATCAATGGAGTACTGTGGGATTTTTTTTTTTAATCTCTGCTACCTGCGTGTCAGACAGTCTCCTCACTCGGAGCTGAATGGCAGGGGATCTCCACTCCCCGACCTGAACATAAGGAGGATTTCTCTCTCTTGGGTCAGTTTCAGGGACTCGGGTGCTTTATTTGAGCATCAGAAGCTCTTATCTCCCACACTTGAGAGTGTCATGAGGACACATTCCTTCAGTCTGAGTGTCAGGAGGATTCTTCTTCTCTACTAAATGTGTGAGGGCTTTCTTTTTCAACCTTTATGTCAGATGGTCTCATCTCCTGTTGCTGAAGGTCGGGAAGTCCTGTTTCTCCATCCTGAGTGCTAACAGGTTTAAATTCAACTACTGAGTGTTGGGAGACTTCACTTATTTTTAACTGAGTGCCAGGTTGTGCCTAAGAACTTGGAAAATATAGTTTAAAAAATGGCGAAAAAAAAAACTTCAAGAAGTGATATTAAAATGAATTCAAGAAGTGACTAAAGTTTTGACTGTTTAAGAAAAGATTATTTGATGTTTTTAAAGGATTTTTTAAGGTTGAAAAAATAGTTTATTTTTTAAGTATAGGAGAGAGAGAGAGAGGAGATTCACCTCCCCAAGGTAGGGGAGGGAGCCAAGGCTAGGAAACATGGCAACATGGCTCAAGGAGCCACATGGTCAAACCATGGCTTAGCAAAGCAACAGCCTTAGAGAATTTTGATGGGCATAAAATTGTTATGACATTTATATCCATGAGAATTGTTTAAAAGAATGATGTAGAATTTTAAGTGTTAATATGTACAATTTTCTGGAAATCACAACTTTTGCAACTACTTAAATGTATGGTGAAAATGTTAGATACAAAATTTTAAATGAAAAGTATTACCTAGTTCTTTAAAAATATTTAGGAGGTATCAGTAACAAAGTCTAAATACTAGATATCTAGAGTCTAGAAGGCCATTATTGTTCAACTTCAGAGCTAGCCCACTTCTGATCTAGAAGGGGCTGTCAGTCAATAGTGCCTACCCTGGGCATCAGTGATGGTTGTGGGAAAGGCATGTGGCCCAGCCTGTTCAATTTTGTCATTAATCCTAATGGAAGCAACAAACTAGGAGTAACTTTCTCTGCCTCCTTTTTACTGTTCTGAGAGCTAATGCGGGAGGGGTGATGGTTATGGTTCTGGGGCCAGAGGATGAAGTCCTATCCTGGGGCTTGGGTCAGGCTGAGGCAGAGTGCCCAGCACAGGGGCCAGAACGAGGGACTCCCAGCACCCCCAAGACCCCTCTCTACTGTTTTCTGCCCCCACCCCTTCCCATGACCCCAGTCCTCTGCTGCCCCTGCTCACCCTAGACACCCATGCTTGCCCCAGTCCCACCCACTTCTGAATTCCCATCAATCAGAGCAGTCTAACTCCCTGTCTTTTTCACCTGGATCCCCAGCCCTTTCGATCTCTCCCATCCATACCCACCTCCTCCATGTCTGCTCTTACCCTCTTACCCCACCTCTTGTTCTCTAGGACAGCCCTCTGCAGAGCAGAAACTTTATCCATCCAGCCTTAGTGTCCAGGCCCTATACCCAAGCTGTCCACAGGACCTTGGGAGTGGCTGGAGGCAAGGGAGAACCATGGCTCCAAGCTCCAGGAGAGTGTTAGTGAGTCACCCAGGACCCCTGAAGGAGTAAATCTGGCAATCCTGGGTCAGAGTAGACCAAAGGGGGTGGTCCTGAGTGAGAAAGTCTCAGCCCTGTTTCCCTCTGCCATTTCCTCACGACTGTTAGCAAGTTTCTCTGTTCCAGGCCTCGAAGGTCCCAACATGTCTCTGGGGGCTTTTGACCTGGGGGACATTCACCTTCTCCCCACAGATCCTTTGGGAGCCAGAGTGGGTGACGCCATTTCCATGGAAAACAGACTCCCTGCCCCTTGCTCAGAAGGAAGCCAACCTCCTCCTTTCCCCATTAAGAACCTGCACTCCTGTCGGAAAGGGGGGTGGGTGGTGGGATTGGTAGTTGAGGGAAACTGCTAGGGGAGGGAAGGGCATACCTCATCAACAAGGGTACCTGCATAATCGATGTTTGTATACCTAACTCTAAATTGTACCTCACATCTTTATAATAAAAAAATTAAATTAGATTAGATTAAAATTAATAAAATAAGAAAAAAAAAGAAGTTGCACTCCCCCAGGCTCTGAGTCCCAGTCAAAAAATCCACCCTTGATGCCAAGGGTGAGTCAGTCAGGGGGGTCTCCCTCTACCCCCACACTGGGACCCTCCCAAGGTCCAAATTCTTGACTTCCTGTGTGTCCCCTTCCTTGTGATGGCCACAGTTTCTACCTGAAAATGAGATCTGAAAACTAGAAAATATTAGCCAGGCTTGGTAGCATGTGCCTCTAGTTCCAGCTACTTGGAAAGCTGAGGCAGAAGGATCGCCAGAACCCAGCAGGTGGAGGCTGCGGTGGCAGTGAGCGTACCACTGCACTCCAGTCTGGGTGACAGAGTGAGACTCCAACTCAAAAAAAAAAAAAAGAAAAGAAAAGAAAATTTGAAAATAATGAAAATTCAAAACTGTGGGGCTTTCTAGAGAGACAGCAAGCCTCTATAGGACCCACTGCCAAGCAATCACTGTCCTCAGCATCAAGGGGCTTGTGTCATTCTCCACTTGGCAATTCAGGTTGTTGCTAGTCCTCTTAAACGGTCTCTAGAGTCACTCGCCTCTTCTGGTGAAGATGCCCCGAGCCCATTCTTTTTCTGCCTTCAAGCATTCTTATTTCTTCTAGGAGCTTCATGTCTTCCCGGCTGGTTCTGCCTCCCAACCCACCCTGGCTAGGGATAACCTCGGAGTCAAGGTCTACATTTGTCATTTTGTCATATCATGCCACACCTCACCCAGTGTGTTCAGGCTCCACATTCACTGCCTCTCTTGAAACATCCCTCAGGTGACATGGCATCTCTGCAGCCCCTGGCCATCTCCCAGGCCTGGATTCCATGCTCTCCATGCTCTTATGGCTGCCTCTTGATCCCCTTTCCCCACTCAAGAACGTGTCTGCCCAATTACCTTACTGTTTACCTTTCAAGATGTAGCTCACCACCACCTTCCACTCACTGAGGGGTCCTCTGCCCCATCCGTGGGCTGGCCACCCCCACCAGGTGCCACATAAGACAAGCTTCCCTTGCCACATTATTGGACTGCTTTCACGACTGCCTATACACACAGACACAGTACAACGTGTGTTGGCTCAGGGTAAGAGCACAAGCTAAACTTCACATTCAGCTGGGTAGACGACCCAAGGTGAGAAGCAACAGAGATGCTCTGAGATGGTGGCAGGGTTCCGAGTATGAAGAGTCTAATATCTAACTCAGACTCTGGAGACAGCAGGTCGAGGAAGGCTTCCTGGAAGAAGGGACCTAGAACTCAGCCTCTAAGGGCAATGAGGCTTTACGCAGGTGAAGGATGGCTGATTCAGGCAGAAGGAGGTGGGCATGAGTAGGGATGAAGAGATTGCAAGAGTGCAGCAAGACTGCCAGGCAGCATATGTGCTGGGTGAGGAGAAGCAGGCATGGCCTTGGCAGGGACACTGTGGTGCTGGCTGGGTCAGATTGGCTCATGGGGTCCTTCCATCAGCTTCAGAGATGGTCTTGTGTTGGTGAGCAGAGGGTAAAAACGGAAACAGAAAACCACAGAATCCACAGGGAAGAAGTGAGGCCTGAACATGATCTGCAGCCGGGGGGTAGGACAGTGGAGCAAGAGATGAGGGGGTTCAAAGACAAGAGCAGCAGAATTTATGAACAACTGGACACTGGAGGGAGAAGGCTTTAAACCTTAGGTTTAAGACGTGGCAGGGGTCACAGAGGACAACCAGATTCTAGCTTTGGAAGTGCCACTTGGGTTGCTGGTGAACAGAGAAAAGCCTCCAGTTCAGGAAGCACGGGCTGAGTTCAAGCAGACTCAGCTGGGAGAAGCCAGGTACCTGGGAATGAGGTTAGCAAAGGCTTGGGTCAAAGACTGGGATCTAAGAGCCACCAGTGCATGTGGTCAAGGCTGGGGATGATTTGTGTTCCCAATATCCCCTCAAGCAGCCAGCCGAGACACGGTTTCATTTCTTATAAATTTATTACATAATATTATAATAATTATTATCAATAATAATAATATAAGAAACATAGATCTCTGTGGGGTGTATCACAACGTCAGGGTCAGGAGGCCTCAGGACTGGAGCAGGGGGTGAAATCCCCCAGATGGAACTCCATACAAAAGGAGAGGTGAAGCAGAACTGACCCTGTAAAGTTAAAAACCCAAATTGAACAGAACCAAAAACCCACAGGTGAGGGTGAGACCGAGTGTGTATGTGGCAGTCTGTTACATTGACTGCTGCTGTGTGTGACCTGGACTGTTGGTGAAAGGGTTAGTGGGTGTGACTCTGTGCCCAGGGAATGGGGCCGGTGGGCCAGGGCGGGGCGGGCGGGCACAGACCGGCGTGCCAGGCCCCTGGGCTGTGAAAACTTCTGTTTTCTGTCTTTTTTATATTTTTTTTTATTAAAAAAAGCTAGAAATATAAACAGAAACTTGTGAGTGACGTGGATGGAGCTTAGTCCAGACTCCAAACCCTAGGTTTAAAAACGTCCCAGGGCCCCCCACCCCACAGGTCATTGCTGAATGTGAGGAGTCACAGTAAGGGGGGCTGGGCACCCTCAGGGGTCTTTGACTCTCCCCAGGGCCTGTGGTGGCCTAACTCTAGGGGTCCCCCTGTGATCCCCTCAAAACCCAGGGCTTCGGGAAGCACTGCCTCCAAGTGGCCCTTGGGGCCTCCCCAAGCAACAGGGTTTCACCAGGGAACCCTGCTAGGGCTCGGCGAGGCTTTGGAAGGACAGGCTGGGCAGACAGCAGGACCCAGGGTGCAGGCTGGCCTCTGACTTTCTTTGGAAGAGGAGGCAGGGTGCCTTCACAGGCACACACCCATGCACGCACCCTGTGCACACCTCCACAGCCCCACACTCAGCCAGGGGGGCTGCAGGGGCCACTCAGTAATCAGGCACACACACGGCTCCCACATGCTCAACTGCACCCAGAGTTTCACCCACGCACATAGGGCAGGAACAGGAGACTTTGGGGTCCGAGGCAGGGAGGCTTCTCTGCTAAAGTTACCCAAGAGCATGGGGCCCAGGCTGGACCACCTTGGGGAGAAACCCTGTGAGGAAGATGGCTGCGGGTGGAGTGCCAGGGCCCTGCCCCCACCCCCAGGGCGATGGTTTCTCAGGCCGCCCGATCCTGCTGGGCACCAGCAGGACCCACCGCCTGCGCCCTCTCCCCACGAGCAGCACCTGAAGGGTCGGTGGGGCACACTATAGCTCAGCGAGGGGAGGGGGCCGAGCTGGGGCCCCAGGGCGGGCCACTAGGACCCTGGCCAACCCCAGACCAGCTGGAGCGTCCCCTGCCCCGTGTGGGGTGGCAGTGGCAGTGAGGGGCCAGAGATGGAAGACTGGGCAGCTGCAGTGGGACCAGCGGGAGGGGTAGACGGGTGGGGAGTGGAAACTATTACGGACAGAGATATTTGTTCCTTTTCTCGTTCCAAATATAGAGTGGATTAAAATATGCAAAACAGGGGGGCTCCTTGGCCCCGATCGAGAACCCCAATGTCTCCCCCCTCCCCCCGAGTCACCAAGGCGTGTCCTGACCTCGCATGCTGGACTAGTTTCCCCCTCTGGGAGAATGGCCTCCAGGAGCTG
>NW_007255812.1:43480-53161 GCF_000164805.1 Carlito syrichta | reverse complement strand
GTGGCCGCCGGTCCTAGGAAGACTTCAGGGTGGGACCCTTTTGCTTGGCCCCTGGGTCAGAGCCAGTGTCCTGCTCTGGGAGACCCCTAGCCTGACGGCAACATGAACAGGAAGACTGGTGCCCCTCCACTCCATCGAGGCTCCATGAGCAGCCCACCAAAGGAAAGGCAGCCTCCCCTGGCACAGAGGGCTGGCTGCCCCTCCCTGCCAGCCTCAGATCCACTTCTGGGCACAGATGCCCCGGACAGTGACTCGGACAGTGCCCTCACCACTGCCCCACAGCTCTGCCCTCATGAGGAGACCCAGGGAAGCTTGGGCTAGCTTCAGGGACAGCTGAGGCACAGAGAAGGCTGGCAGCCGCTCAGGTTGAACAGGCTGTGAGACTGGAGACATACCAGGCGAGGCTCACGCCAGTGTAGTGGCAGCACATGCAGGGCACATGTGTGGCAGTGCACAGCCACGACAGGAAGGCAACTTCCCGCACACAACATACACAACCGCAGCAATGGCACTCACACATGTTACTGGCATGCAGCAGCAGTGGTAGGCAGCAGCGCCACACACAGGCACCAACACACACACACACACATGAGAACGATGGCAGCTCACTTCCCAACCTCACCTGCCAGGACCCTGGACCTCAGCCCATCCTCAGCCTGGCCACAGCAGGAGGCTCGCCTGGAATGACTGCTCCAGAGAAAACCTACTCCCACATCCCCACATCCCCTGTTTTGGCCAGAAGATGCCTCAAGGGGCTGTTGGTGGCACCAGGCCCCTTGCAGCCACACAGAGCAGAGACCCAGGCAGCCAGGCATGTGAATGGCGAGAGGCATGGGATGAGCATGCTCACTTACACAGCCGGCGCTCGGGACCACCGCGCAGCTAGACAGAGCAGCCACATGCAGATGGGCAGGAGAGAGCAATGAGAGAGAGTGTTAGCAGGCCAGGCCCACACGCCCACAGTTGCAACCACATGACAGGCAGCTAGGCGCAGGGAGCCCCAGGCCAGACTGTGTGTAGGGAGGAACTCAGGTGCAGGGGCCCAGCTACAGGTGGAGCAAGCTGGACCTGCCAGGGCAGTAGAAGCACCTATGAGACTGTCTGAAAGTGCGGGTGGGCTTGGCACAACTGTGTGGCTTCTGATCTGCCTGTGTGCCCTGTGAAGGGCTTGGGTTAGGCCTCCATAGGAGCCTGGCACTTGGGGGTGCTGAGACCCTCACATCCTCTGCTGTACGATTGGCCTCTCTCCAGCTGCCATCCCGCCCCCCTCTCCTTGGCCAGGCTGAGCTCCCCATCCACCTTTAGGCTGTCTTCTTCACACAGCATCACCAGTGCCCATCCCACACAGGTGCAGGGCTCCCTCAGCGTCACTCCTACCCTTACAGCAGGTTTTGTCTTCTGTCTCCCACCTGTGCAAGGTCAGCCTCTCTAGAGATCTGAGCTCTGTCTCTCCCACTGGACTTAATTTGTCTTCTTAGCCTCTGTCCCTACTGCCTTCTCCCAACTACTCAGATCCAAAGCAGAGCTTCCTGAAGAGGGCACGCAGTGCCCCCCAACAGAGAGGGAGTCCAAGAATACCCGAGCTGAGCACAGGGATCAGGTACCCACCACCAGAAGCAGCTCTCCTGGCTCCCATCAAACCCAGCCTCCATGAAGCTGCTTGCACTTTGGAGTGAAGTGGGGTGGCAGCTGGGGGAGTGAGGAGGATGCCTGAGGGGAGGTGCTAGGTGGTGGTGGGGTGTGCCCAGGTGGTGGTGACTGCTGGAGGGTGCGCCAGGGGAGACTCTGGGAGAATCATGTCTGTGGGACTACACTGTGGACACCCAGAAAAGAGCAGGACCAGGAATATGTGCCTGGTTCCCCAACCCGCAGCCCCCAAACAGTGACCCTGGTCTGTGGAACTGCATCATAGATGGACACCTGCCCCAAGGTTTAGGTTGCAATGAAGTCGTGACGTCAGTTGTACCCGGAGTCTCAAGTGTGATCAAAGCAAGCTGATGAGTTGGTGGGACCACAGCAGTGAAGGCAGGGCACAGGGTGGCTGCTGGGTGGTGCAGTGGGGAAGCTCTGCCAGAGCCCAGAACAGGTCTGGGCTCCAGGAGGTCAGAGGTGGGCAGAGCAGAATTACATCTGCCTGTGTGGCACAGGAGCCCTCCTGCCTGGCAGGGCCAGAGCTAGAGCAGGCTGGTTCCAGAGACACCAAGGAGCCAGGGATCAAAGAGCAAGAGGAGTGGGGCTAGGTTGTATGGGGCTGGGAGCAGACGGAGGGCAGGTCACCCTGCTACCACCTCCCAAAGCATGCCAGAGACATCAGGAGGCTGGGAGAAAAGGCCCAAAGAAGCCTGTGCCCTCAAAGGCCCCAGGAAACAGGAGAGTGTGGTAGGAGTGGGGGATCCATACAGCCCAGGTGTCTGCTCCTCCTCTTCTTCCTCATGAGGAACAGGGTACTGCCCGTACCATCCCCAGGGCAAGAACCCCAGCAGAGTCCACATCTGATTTCCACGTCTCCATGGTTTCTCTCAGCTGTCTGACCACCTCCCTGGCCAGGCTCCGATCACCACACAGCCACATCACAGCACCTGCCAGCCTCCCAAAGAGCCGCTGGTCCATCCACCCTCTGACACACAATATTTCACCAAGTGCCATTACCCATGAACATCTTCAGTAGTCTCCCTCCAGAGTCCAAGACCAGATTGCTCTGTGGGGCTTCCATGGCCCCCATGTCTTTCCACCAACGTCTGAATCTTCCACCGTCTGGCTGTCTCCAAGTGACTCTTAGCGGTGAGGTCTGGTCTCACCAGTCCTTGCCACCTGCAGTTGCCAATGCTATCAGCCTGTTGCTGACTGTTCATCTACTTCCTTTTTGGGGATGCCTTCTCCAGCCTCTTCCTTCCTGGATTTCTGGCTCCCCTCTTCTTAGTCTGCAGTTTTTCCTGGTCCACATGATCTACCCCCATCCTTCACTGCCACCCATGCGCCCAGGAATGCCACATGTAAGACCCGGCTAGCTCTCCTAAGATCAAGACCTCTACTGGGGTATCCAAACACACCCCCTAGCCCTGCCTCCAGTGAATGGCACCCTGTTCTTCCCACACAGAGAGCGTGGGAGCCACCATCAGCTGCTCCATCTATGGCCGACAAGTCACCAACTCCTACCATCAATTCAGGGCTCCCTTCACCCCAAGACACCTCTGCATCCAGACTTTTCATGGTCTCAGGGTATTTCACCTCACTTCTTAGCGTTCTCCTTGACTCTTGGTGCCTAACACAAAACCAGGAATACAAGGTGCACTGGAAAAAGAAAATCACACAAAAATACATGACATGTCCCTCCCAGGCTTGCCCAACTCCACCAGCCCATTGGTACCAATGAACAGGAAAATGTCCACACTCTGGCCTTGGCCTCTGTGTCAGCCCCTCTGGCCCATACTCACACAGTGACCTTCTGCACATTGGGGAACTTGTTAAGGCAAATAAGCCTCAGTAGGAGCACACAACTAGACATGGTTCTGAAGCTCCCAGGCATCCTCTCTGGTGACCTGCTTTACTCCTCCACACCCACACCTGTTCCCAGCTCAGCCCTGACTTGCCCAAGTGTCCTATGTCCCCTCCTCTGTGCCCACTTCTTACTCCCCCAGGAGAGGTCAGGGCTCCTAGGAACACAAGTGCACATGTCCATACTGCATCTGGCCTGCAGGGACAGAGTTCATCCTGGCCCCAGTGCCCCGGCTGGCAGGTGCGTGACACATTCAATCTGGGTTTCAGAAGAACAGGCCTTGCTGGCCTCGAGGCACCTGCAGGTATGATCAGCTGAGCACATGGCACCTGCAGATATGATCAGCTGAGCACATGGTAATTTGTCCAGATCTCTGACAAACGTATCAGCAGAAAGGGCCTACAGCAGGCCGCCGGGCAGAGTTTCTTCACCATCATGAGGAATGTGGGTCTTCTGTGAGATCCAGTTGTGACCCGAATAGGTTGCCACAGCACACAGTGCCTGCCTCCACGTAAGCTTATCAAAGGCACTAGAAGTACTGCGGCAAAGAACCTCCATAGCTTTGTGTTTCCAAAGCTATTTCACTATTAAGTTACTCCACAGACCAAATGTGAAAGTTAGACAGGTATATTCTAAGAGCCAAGGTAGAACTGAGTACTGCTGTGGACCTCAGACTGCACGTGGGATTCAGAGCATGGGGATCCAAGCACGGAACCTGGAAGACAAGTGAAGCTCAGAGACAGGCGTGGGCCTCACAGACAGGTGGGGAGCCTAAGGTCAGTTGTGGAGCTCAGAGTCAGGTTGAATCAATGACCAAATGCAGCCTCAGAGTCAGGTGTGGAGCCCAAAGCAGAGACAGAGGAGGGGCTCTGAGTAGATGAGTGTCTGTCCAGCAGGGCTAGACTCGAAGCTGGAAACACAGGGCAGGTGGACAATCTGGGATCAATGCTTCAGAAACCCAAGGGTCCTGGACCTTCCAGAGGCAGCATGAAGGTGCTGCATACTCCAGCTGCCATCCAAAAAATCAAAGGTGGCCCCAACCCAAATAAGCGTGACCTTCTTCCACAGGTCACCAAGCTTTGGCTCCATGACATACCAGGCAGCTTAACTTGCCCAGAAAGATCTCAGACCACAGAGCGCTTCGTGGCTAAAGAACATTAGAGCCATCTGTGGAGAGGGTAGGCAGAGAGGGGAGTTTCCTTCCTTGTGGGGTCAGTCAGTGAGGAGAGAGATGGACCTGGGAGATGACATTGAGGGAATACACAGGAGGCTGGGGACATGACTCAGGGTCTGATCCTGAGGGCAGCCTAAGGATTGGTCCTCTCCCAGGATTGGTCCCAGAAAGGAAGTAGTCACATCTGGATGTCAGAACTTCCCGCACTTTGGACATTTCTCTAAAAGTCAGTTTCACTAACAGTTTTGTCCGTCCACCACTGGTTGCAGGACAAGCAGCTGCGAAGGGACCACAGCCACAGTGGGCATGCATACGACCAGATGTGAAACAGTACTGGATTCAGACATGGCCACAGCTTTCTGCAATTCCCCCCACCCCCTGCCCCCACCTGCAGCCAAAAGTAAAGGGGCCAGGGTGGGCACTGGGCCTACTCCAGATGGCTGTGGTTTTGCCCAGGTCTGAAGGCAAGAAGGAGCACAAGAGGGTAGAAGGAAGAGTGAACAGGAACAGAAGAAAACACAAGGACAAACAGAATAGGAGTCTGCAGAGCAGAAGGGTGGTTTGATGCAGCTGGGCTGATCAGGTGACACCGGGTGCTACTTATTACACACATGACTAATAAATACCGGCATGTGTGTCTGTGCTGGATAATGTACATATCTGCCACTTCTTTGGGAGGGATCACTGGGCATCAGCCCAGTGCATGTCATTAATGCTACAGGCTCCACATTATGGCAGCCAGAGAGCAAGGTGGTCAGACAGAAACCTTCATTTACTGGCTGGAATGAAATTCTGGACTCTCAGTTTCATTGTCTGGAAAATGGAAACTATACTATGGCCCAACTAACAGAATGGTGTGAAGACAAACTACTATGACGGGACAGTTTCCAATGCTACATCTAGTGTGCCCATTTCTAATGCTACATCTAGTGCGCCCATTTTCCCACAAAGAACTCTAAGACTTGGCCTAAGTGCCTGAGTGTCTTGGTATTAGTGACAACAGAAACAATGATGGTCCACATCAGTAAGGGAGCGTGTGCCCAGCCCTGGTCCTGCTCAGTGCTTCACAGGTGATGTTGCATGCCACCTTGAGACAGGCTGTGAAGTTCATTCACTCCAAACTTATTTCACAGGGGAGGGTGAAAGTTCAGTGACTGGTCTAGGGTGAAGTTAAGTGACTTGTCTAGGATGACAGAGCTAGGATGTGACATGTTAGGGTTGATATCCAGTGCCATCTGATGGCCCCATGCCAGTGTCAGGCAAAGAAGTGAGCTGCTGAAGTTAGAGAGTGCTGTGTCACAGAGACATCAGTTGTTCCAGCATCTGGTTCCTCCCATGACAGCACTGAATTTCCCTTTGGAAAGCCACCTCCCCTCTCTCTCAGCACCTGCTTGCTAGGTGGACAGACCCATTCCCATGGTTCCTGGGGGATTACAGGACTCAAGCCTGGCCAACGACAGCCCTACACCCCCGACCCCAACGATTGGACAGGGAAAAGCAGAGGACCCACATGAAGCCAACCATGTGGACTTTTCCTGGACTTCTGCAGGAACTGCTGAGTGTAAGAGCACTGTTGAGGGCTGGGGGAGGAGCCTGTGGAACAGATGTAACATAAGAATCATAGCTGCCACTCTTGCCCTTCCCATCCCGCATCTGAGAAAGGAAAACAGAAACCTGGTGAAACCCAAAGCCATGGGCTAAGAGAGCCTTACCCTGAATAAGGCAAAATGCTGAAGACCAGAGTGGGAAGATGAACTCAAAGAAGGGGCATGCTGGAAGTTTCCAGCTGAGGAGTCACCTGGACCCTGTCCCAGCCACCCCATGGGAGCACGCAGAGCCAATGATGAGAACTGGGATCACCTGAGCCCGACCGTGGAGGCTCGATACCCAGTAAATCTGAGCCGCTGTCAGTCCTTCTCTGGTGTTTGTCCTAAGCTGCCTCCCTGGATCTCATATCACAAAAGACAGCACTTGCAGTTAGCGTCATTCTTTCATCCAGTTGACAAATGTTTATTGAGGGCCTGCACCAAGCCAGGCATGCCAGGCACTTAGAATGGCTTTGATTTTCATTGAGACCAAGAGGCAGAGAGGAGCGAAGGGGCTGGCTGAGGGAGGAGAAGCAGAGAGGAAAGACAGGGGCTGGTCAAGGCTGGAGCGCTCATCCTCAGGGTCTGGTCCTGCTTAGAGGTTGAGAACCTGGGCTGCTCATCCTGACTGGATGCTTACCATCCATACCCATAACACCCACTCTCCAGGCACTTTCCCACTGCACTGCTGGGACGAGGGCTTTCCAGTCTGGCTGGGAGTTGGGAGACGCTCAAAGGGGAGAGGGACCCAGAGCAAGGCCATGGGATGACAGGAGTATCCCTGGATCTCAGGAGAAGCACCGTGAGCTTCCCAAGCTCCCACTGATCTTTTAAATCCTGAACTGAAAGAGGGTTAGAATGGCCAGGATCTTGTGAGCAAGACCTGCAAATTCCTTACACTCTTAACACCTGGCTGCTTTGTGAACTCTGCCTTCCAAGGCTGACAGTAAAGGGTCTGCTAGGTTGGTCTTCAGGGGGGCAAGAAGGAGGAGTCACAGGTTAGAACACACTCCCCCACAAACCCAGAAATGGGAGGGGAGACCTAGGGACACAGAAGGCAAAAGCAGTTTGAAAAAGGCAGACAAGAGGGCTGGCAGGGGGCGACCAGATCTGCCACCAGCATCCATGCAGCCCAGGGGCCTGAGGGAATCCTCTTCAGAGAGAGCTTTTGAGGGTGGGGTTCTCAAGGAAAAGACCTATGGGATCAGCCCAGGTGCTCTGGCAGCTTCTGCCTAGACAGAGCAGCAACAGTCTTGGCGGCACCCCAGCACCCTGCTAGCTACTCTCCCCAAATCCTCCCCTGGGTAGGGGGCAGGGCAGACAGAGACAGGGAGATCGGAGGATAAGGCAGGAGGGCATATGGGGGTGCAGGGAGATGATGTGACTTCCATCTGTCTTCTTAACGCACTTCAAAAATGACACAAAAGACACTGTTCAAGGGACTCTAAGGTGGTGCCAAAAACCAGAAAATGCTTCCGGGGCAGAAAACAGGAAGTTAGTGGCAGGTCCCCCGCAAAGGGAGCCAGTGTGCCTCGAAAGAAAGTCAAGGCAGGAGGCAGCTTTAGGGCAGAGGGCACCAGCCACATGGCAACAGAGAGGAGAGGAGAGGGAGAGGGAGGTGCAACTCCAAAGGAGACCAACCCTAAGACTACCGGCAATGTGGAGGCAGCTTGGGTCAGAAACGAGAGAGCAAGAACCCAAGAGAGCCCTTGGGGCAGAGAGCCTCCAGAAGGGCCATGGAGGTGCTCGTGCCCGACCTGGGCCTCTTCCCAGCTTCCACTTCCAGCACCAACAGGGACGTGGTGAGCAGCAGCCCTGATGTGCCAAATGCCCCAGAGAGACTTCTAGCTCAGACAAGCAAAGCAAGACCAGATACAGAGGTGGAGGGCCAGCAGGGCGGGGAGGTGCCACAGACAGTTAAGAGGACAGAACGAGGAGAGACAGGAGCCTGAGAATGGACATGAGGAAGAACAGAGGGGGCCATGGATAAGACACAGGACCCTCCCCAGACCACCCTGCTCACCGAGCTGCTGCGATGGGCGACTTCTTGGCAGGGTCCAGCAGGCCGCCCAGGCCACCAACCGGTTCCTCCCCCAGGGAGCGTGTGTCTTTGTTCAGCTGCTGCAGGCGAGAACTGAGCTCACTGATCACAGTTGGTTTGTCGTCTTCAGGCCCAGGGAGCCCCCGGCTCTCCACGGGGTCCCCCCATAGCTTGGACCTTCTCTGGAAGAGGTAGCGAGGGCGGGCAGGCCCGGCGGCAGAGGCCAGCCCGGCAGAGGCGGCATGGTGCTGCTGGGCCATGAGCTCGCTGTCCGAGGACTGCTTCAGCAGCGGGTCCCTGAAGGTCACCGGCCCCTTCCCCAGCGGGGACTTGAGCTTGGGCTTGGGAGGCACTGGTGGCTTCTCGAGTAGAAAAGTGTGTCCATCGGCGAAGGAGGTGTGGGTGTCGGTGAGTTCCCCGCTCTCTGAGCTCAGGGTGGACATGCTGGACACTGTGGAGATGGTGCTTGTGGTCTCCAGGTGGGGGTCGCTGGAGCTGCGCGTGTCAGCCTCCTCCACCCCTGAGTCGGCTGCAGACTCGGGGGCAGGGGGTGGCTCGCTGCTGGGCTTCCCTGAGGCCGGGCTGGGCACCGTGGTGGGCGAAGGGCCCGGGCCGGTGAGTGGGGTGGCCAGCAGGACCCCATTGGCAAACTCTTCAGGGGGTGGCACCAGCCCAATGCGGGCCAGTTCCTCCCTGGTCTCCTCATCGCTGGAGGACAGTTGGGCAGGTGGCAGGTTGACAGCAAACACCAGCTCTGGCTCTTCCTCCGAGCTGCCCTGGCCTGGCCCGGTGTCTGCTGGGGTGACCCCAGGGGGCTGGGCTCGGGGGCTGGGCAGGGGCTCTGCTACTGCAGCTGACTGCATGGGGGCCGGGGCCAGCTCTGGGGTGCCCGGGCGCTCCTCTTCGGCCCCCAGCCTGCTAGGCTCCTGCCCATTGCTGGTGGCGTGCACAACAATGAGGCCAGCAGGCCGCTGCAGGGACGTGTCCAGGACGCTGAGAATCATGGACTTCTTGTCCTCCGGCGACTTCCGCTCCTCCCGGGGCGACTTCTCCGCCTCCCTGCGAGCAGGCACAGGAATCCAGGCCGGGCTCCGCGGAGAGAAGGCGGGGGAGGCTAGGGTGCCTCGCTCCGAGTCCCGGGCCTGCACGTCCACAAACAGGGGGCCGGGGCGGTCAGCATCCGGGCTGTGCACGGGCGTGGGGGAGCGGGAGGGCGCCTGCGAGGCCAGAGCCCGTTCTCGGGCGGCCAGGGCGAGCGCCAGGGGCGAGCTGGGGTCCAGGGGCTTGCCGGTGAGCGGGTGGATGAACGTGGAACCCGCGGGCCCGAGGCCTGGGCCGCCGGCCAACGGCTTTAGAGCAGAGACCGGCGAGGGCAGCAGCAGGT
>NW_007255812.1:20552-42878 GCF_000164805.1 Carlito syrichta | reverse complement strand
TCGACGTGCTGCGCGGAAAGCGCCCTTCCAGCAGGGACGCCAGCTTCTCGTCCTCCCCTGCGGACGGAAGGGCCCGGTGAGACCCTTCGGAGAGGCCCCTGGGGACCCCAGCACCGCCTCCCGCAGGGCTGGTAGTGCCCGCCTCCACCCCAAGGCAGCCGTGGCCCCAGACACAGGGTGGCCTGGACGCCTTGCAGAACCTGGCAGAAGCTGGCCAACTGCGGAAAACAGGGACGGAGGGCAGGGGAGGAGCAGGGCGCCCAGAGCAGGGATTCTGAGCAAGACCCCGGTCTGGGCTTTTCCCTAGGCGCCACAGCTCTGCATTACAGGCCCAAGGCTGCAGGTTGACACGGTGGCTCAGCCTGTAAACCCAGTACTGTGGGAGGCTGAGGCGAGAGGACTGCCTGAACCGCGGGGGTTTGAGACCAGCCTGGGCAACTTGGTGAGACACCATCTCTACGAGAAATCAAAAAAACTAGCCGGGAATGGTGGCATGCGTTTGTAGTTCCAGCTACTTGGAAGGCTGAGATGGAAGGATCGCCTGAGCCCAGCAGGTCGAGGCTGCGGTGGACAGGAGTGTGCCACTGCACTCCAGCCTGGGCAACAAGAGACTTCAACTCAAAAAAAAAAAAAAAAAAAGGCTGCACAGGGAAGGTAAGGGGGGACCCCACCAGGGGAACCCTGAGAAAGGACCCAATTTTGGCCCCTCCACCTGGGTTGGGCCAAAATCTGCCCAAGCCAAGGCACATAAGCAGGACTGAGAAGACAGCTCAGGAGGGTAGGGGGGTAGGAGCAGCCTCTTCAGACGTGGAGACAGAACTGATGAGCAGAGCGACCAGGGGCTAGAACAGGGCTCCCCACCCAAGACTGACAAGGTCGTCTCAGAAAGACCAGTAGTGGAACAAGCAAGGACCAGTGGGAGGCCTGGAGGCAGGGACACCCCTAGAACTGCAGTGGTATGCTGGCTGTAGATGAGGGACAGCATGCACCTGACAGAGAAGACTGATGCTCAGGGGAGGAGGCGCGCTCTTGGAGGAAACCCTGAGAGGTGCCTCCCCAAGACCCACATGGATGGGTGATGTAACCACAGTAGCTAAAACTCAATAAGGTTGGGTGAGTGGGTGGAAGGAACAATGGATGGATGAATTAAAATGGAGAAGCATGTTTTACTTTTATGCCCTCTTGGCAGTGTAACCCCAGACCAGGCCCTAAGCCCCCGAGCTTTGGCTCTCTCATGGCAGCACAGGCTTAAAAGGAAACCCACTCTGCCTGCCTCACTCAGGGTCTTAGGATCCAATGCAAGGGCTGGAGTGCTCAGGGCCCTCATCATCCTGCTGTCCAACTAGAACCTGACAGAATCTCCAGAGTATCCTTGTGGACATAATGTAGACACCTAGGTTGCAGATGTGTTTCGTTAGGCTGCAGGTACTGGACAGCACAATCTAAGGGCAGTGGATGGATGGCTCCACATTGTCTCCAGTGCTGCTCTACAGTCAGCCTCACTCTGGGCTTGGTTATTATGTTTGTGAACTCACTACGATGCACACTGCCTGTTTCTGATCACACCCTCCTTCTGCACCACAGTGCTGATGAAGCCACCAGTGCTACACTGTCTGTATCTCCCTGGGCACAATAGCTCTTGTGGCCCCAGCTATAGCAAGGATGGGCATCTGTGGACAGATTTAGGCTGGAGTTCTAGCTCTGCCAGGTACTGATGTTCCCTCACCTTTAGGAACTTCAGCTTCCTCCTCTCGAGTGGACAGCCTGCTGCTGTCATGGGACAATTTGCAGTTTAAAATACAGAGCTGCCCCAGTGGCACATTCCAGGAAGGTAGCAGAGGTTATTATCCTCATTATTCTTAGGTCAGCCTTCCCCCCCACCACCACCACCACTGGACACAGCATCTGTGCCCTGTTCATCCTGGGTCTTCTTCTGATGCAATTTTTGTGCAGTGCAAGAACACGCACTGAACACCCACAGCCTGTGCATTAGACGGAGCTAAGCAGAACCAGCACACCTTGAGGATGCAGAAGGTGGGAGTGACGTGTGAAGACAAAAATGGGGGAATTTAATGCTAATGGATGCCAAGTTTTGACTTAGGGTAAAAAGGCACTTGCCTCTGCACTGAATGGAGAATCTGTTCTGACACCATCTAGGGTAGGGACGGGACCCTATGGGGCAAAGGGTGACCCTCTTTGCTCAAATCCTAGGAGAGTGTTTCTCGAGCACTTACTGTGTGCTAGTCTTGAGACACAGGATCTACCACTACTAAAAATGTTTGCAGCTGCTGGGCATCCTGGCATGCCAAGCACACTCCTTGGTCTGTGAGACCACTGGGTGAGCCTCAGCTCACACTGAGGTCCTTGGGGATGAGTACTAGGTGGTCTCCACATTCGTGGATTGGAGGTTGCAAAGGTTGAATCATGTGCCTAGGGCCACACAGCCAGGACATGGGGCAGGAGCCTGGGCAAGAGCCTGGGGAGTCTTGACAACTCAAGCTATGCATGTGTTGGCAACAGGAAGCACACCAGACCAAGGGGAATGTCAGTCCGCTCATCATCTGAGCACATGAGGGTGCAGGAGGAACCAGGGAGAAGCTGGCAGTTCCTGCCGAGTGGCCAAGGCCTCCCAGGCAGGTGTATAGACCTGGACTGCACTGGTCATTCCTGGGATGGGGCAGGGCTGAGGGACAGGCCAACCAGGCAGAGTGAGGGCAGGTGGAAAACCGAGTGCCAGAAGACCCAGTCACGGGAAGGACAAATGTCCTAAGACGAAGCAGGACAGGGCTGGAGCTGATTCCCAGGGCCTTGAGGCAATGAGGAGCCCACAGTGGGTCAAGCTAGAGGGATGCAGGATGAGAACAACTCTACAGAAAGCCTCTTTTGGCCAAAGACAGGGATGAGAAGGCAAAGTCAGGGCAGGAGGTCATGAGAACAAAGCCAGGGTCCAGGTGCAAAACACAAGGCCTGTGCAAGGCAAGGGCAAGGTCTGCAAGAGGGTAGCCCACCCTGATCTGCCAGGTGAGGCAGAAGGTAAAAAAGAAATCATGGAAGACATGCAGGCTTTAGGCCAGGGAGGACAAGGGCAAGTACCTCTTGGCCCCAAAGTAGTTGCACAGCCTTCTTCTTTACCCTCCCACCTCCAGAAATAACTCTTGGCAGTCCCTGAAGGACCAGGCCACCATGTGCCTTTTACACACTGGCCTGGCAACAATTCATCCACGGTCCCCTGGAAACTCAACTTATCTTGCACAACTAAGCTCAAATGCACCTTCTGGCCAGGTGTGGCACATGTATATGTGCCTTGACACCCACCATGTCACTGCTGAGCTGTTTGCAGATATGCCACCTCCCCCAACTGAGCCCCAGACTCAGCCTGGGACCTGCCTAGTGTGGGCACTAATCAGCAGGGTCTTGGGATGGGCGAGGGATCAGAGTTTGGACAGCTAGTTGGCTAGAAGTTGAACAGAAAATGACATGTAGGGCAGCTCTGTGATTTGGGGCTGATCATTTGCCACTCCTTGCTTCAGTTTCCTTACCTACAAAACAGAAGCACTTATGGTGTCACTTCCATGTGGCTATTGTAAGTATGAAATGCTCAGTGTTCAACTGTAGTCAGTGCTAAGCAGAGGTTTGCTCTGGTGTGTAACTGATGTGGCTGTGGTCGGATGTGCATGGACCAGACAGACAACTGGGCAGGTCTGTGAGTGGATGCAGGAATAGGTGGGCACATGAGGGGAGGCTGGATGCCTAGAGGGATGCACAGTGGCTGGGGTTTGTTAGATGTCCCAATCCGGGGTCAGGAAGGAGATGAAGTGTGGGGTGTGATGGTAGCTGGAGGATAAAGAGGCAGAGGGAAGGAAGCCAAGGTCACAGCCTTGAGAAGGTCCCACATTTGGTGGGCTGTGGCAGCAGGGAAGGAACAAGGACAGCCTGAGAAAGCAGGGGCCACCAGAAGTGTTGTCCTAAAACTCTGGTTAGGAGTGTCTCATGGAGGAGGGAGCCAAGAAACCAGATGCCAGCTGACTTCAGTAGGAGGAGGGCTGGCCATGCATACACTGGGAGAAACGCCCTCGAGGCCACCAGTGACCCTGGTGGGAGCAGTTTCAACTTTGGGTATGGAGAGAGCAAGCCTGTGCAGGCTGAGGGGTGGGTAGGGGACAGGAAATGGTGAGTAGTGGTGACTTTCTGGGGAAAACTGACTGTGAAGGGGAGGAGGGAGCAACGCCTGGAAAGGCAGTGGCGAGGTAGTTCAAGGGAAGAGTAGTTTTGAGATCAGGAACTTGACATGCACTTGGGCCAGGATCAAAGCCAGCTGATCTGGGAACAGGGTTGCTGGTTCCTATGAAGGGGTGAAAGGTGGATGGGGGGAACCACTGGGTGGGGAGTAGGAAATGTGGGGTGTCCACTGGACAGAGTAGAGGATGGGGGTATCCACGGGTGAGCCGTAGATGGGGTGTCCACTGGACAGAGAATGGGGGTATCTACTGGGTGGGGAGTGGAGGACGGGGAAACCCACCGGACAGAGAGTGGAAGATGGGCAGTGTCCACTGGGCAGGGAGTGGAGAATGGGGGGTGCCCAGTGGACAGGAGCAGAGGATGGGGGACTCGCTGAAAAGAGAGTGGAGGAAGGAGGGAATCTCTGGGGTTTCTTCCAGCAATTGTACTTTGGCGTTGGGGGGAGGACTGACCCCACCTATGTCCACAAACATAAAGACCCTTGGGCTGGGACCACATAAAGGCAGGACTAAAAGGGAAACTGGAAACCGCAGTTGGGAGTAGCGAGAGGCAGGGTCCTCCAACCCAAATCCACCCAGCCGGCCCCATTTCTCCCAGCCTCATGCAAGCCCCACAGCCAGGCCGTACCTACAGACTTGGTCCGTGGAATCCCCTTCCGCAAGGAGCCCGGCAGCTTCTCTGGGCCTGGAAGGCCCTGGCGCTCAAACAATGACTGTGGGGGTCAGGGAGGGGGAATATGGAAGTTCCAGGGCACTGGGGCCCCCAGTCCTCCTCCTATGCCAGAGGTAAGATACCCCATGCACTCACCCCAGCAGAACTAGTTCCTGTAATACCTGGACCCAGGAATTGGATCTGAGCTCTGCCCTTGGGGAGCAAGGGATTCAGCCTGTTGGGGCCTGGGCTGTATAGGCAGTGTAGATGGTGCTGGGCGAGTGGGCGCAGACCCTGGGTATGGCCTAGGGGTGGAGCCCAGAAGGCACTATGGGGGAGAGTGGGCAAGGAACAGAGACATGCTGTGGCATGGATGGGGGCACCCACTGGAGAGTCGTGGATGGGGGGGTGCCCATTGGACAGAGTGTGCAACCCCATGGGCACTGAGTAATGGGGCTGGGCATCTAGGTGGTCCCAGCTGTGACACAGAAACTGCCCAAAGTCACAGTCACCAAAAGCCACAGTGCTGAGCTGTGGCTATTCTGGGGCCAAGATGGCCCCAGGTGTCTCTGAGAGGCTGTGGGGTGCTTCACTCCCTCCAGAGAAGGGGTCCAAATGAGGGACTCTCACCTCAGTAAAGAGGCGACGAGACGCTCTGACTCCCGTGCCCACCCGACCTGGTGCTCCTGTGGGTCTTACACTTATCTCGGCAGGAGTGATCCTCCGACTGGTGGGCCGCTGTTTGACTGTGGCAGCTCTGGAGTCGGCGTCCGCGATGTCCGGCCTCAGTGTTGGCTCTGCAGCAGCTGCCAGGATCTCATCTAGCTTCTCTGCACAGCCAAGAAGGCCTCCTCTCAGTGTCTAGACTGGCCCCCTGCCCCACTGCCTCATCCTCCCTAGGCTCATCCACCCCATGGTGCTGACAGAGGCCAATGGGCCCCTCACTACCAGAGGTTAGCTCCCTGCACCCTAAGACGAGGCCCTCACACCCCAGAACCACTCCCCAAACCAGTCTATCTGTCCTCAAGGAAACCCCAGGTGGCCTTTTGGACCCCACTCAAGGAAAGGCCACTCAGACCACAAGGGAGAAGCCAGGGCAGGGGATAAACTGCTTAGAGCCCACAGTCTCCCTAATTTCTATGCCCCTTTGTGTTGTCACTGTTCTCAGCACATGACTTGTTACTCTTGTCTGCCCCACTGCACTGGAAGGGAAGGATCCAGTTGGCAGCTGGGCCAGAGCCCTAAGACATACCCTGCTATACGAGCAGGTTATTCTCAAAAGATGTCTGAATAGCCTTTAAGTCAATAAGGAATGAATGAATGAGCAGATACATAGGGGATACTTTCTAGAAAGAGAGGTGCCACCCCAGGCTAGGGACCTTAAAAAGTGGTTTGATGCAGAACAGGCCAAAAAATTTTCTTCCTTTACCTGGAAGAAAAGCAGCTCTACCCAAGAAAAGAGGAGAAAATGGTGGGGGGTGCTAGGAGGGCCCTTCCTCACTGTCAGAGCTTCCGCCAGCCCCCTAGAAAGCAGTTGGAAGCTGGAGAAGTGGAGAAGGGGTTAGGAAGACCCAGCTGGGGCTAACATCAGAACAGAACAAGGCCCATGCTGGAAGAGAGCCCATGCCTCAGCAGCACTCTTTTCAGGTCCATTATAAAAGAAAAGCTTTTTCAGTTTGCTTGTTTCTATTAAAGCAAAATTAATATTTTTAAAGTGTTATTTTATATTATTAAAGTGATTTGAAAACTGTTACACTGGTCGGGCTCGGTGGCTCAGCCTGTAATCCCGCGCTTTGGGAGGCTGAGGTGAGTGGATTGCCTGAGCCCACGGGTTCGAGACCTGCCTGGGCAACTTGATGAGACCTCATCTCTACAATAAATTAAAAAAAAAAATTAGCCAGGCATGGTAGCATGCGCCTGTAATTCCGGCTACTTGGAAGGCTGAGGTGGAAGGATCGCTGGAGCCCAGCAGGTCGAGGCTGCGGTGGCCGGGAGCGGCCACTGAACTCCAGTCTGGGCGACAGTGAGACTCCGACTCAAAAAAAAAAGAAAGAAAACTGTGACACTAACATGTGAATCTGAGGTTCATCAGAGCTCTGGCTGGATGCCTCCCCCTGCGGGTCAGTGTCTCTTGCTCCTGGTGGGTCCACTCAGCTCCATCCCAGAGCCTCCTCAGGGCCAGCACAAGGGGCATCCAGGTGGGGCTGGGGGCGGCACCTGTGTCCACCTAGCTGCTGCAACAGCCCTCTCATTCTTCAGTCCCACTACACCTCTCCTACCACTAAGGTTCCACACATCCCAGGCCCTTCTCAACTCTTTGGGGCTGTGCCAACCCCAGGGGGCGCCACATGTCTGGTCCCACTTGTCCTCGCATCCATTAATTCTCAGGGTTCCTTGTTGGAGAGCTTAAATGATCAGTCTGGATGGATACCTCCTCCTCTTCCAACCCCAATCTGCAGCTGTTCACAGCACCTGCTGGTTCTACCTCTGCGATCCACATAGCAATTGCTGTGGGAAAGTAAATGAACTCCCAGAGACTATCTTGTACCCAACAGGGAACAGACTCGCCCTGTACACTGACTCTCTCCTGACTTAAGCTCTTTGCGACCATGTCCACATCTGATAAAACAAGCATAAAAACACCATCTGCTTTATGTGTCTCTTCACGTGAGAATCAGCACATAAGGGCCACAACTGTGCTGGCCCATCCAGGCGCTGAGCATATATTCACTATAATTCTTCATGTCTGTGCCTTGTCTCCTCAGATGGCTTGTGAGTCCACAGAAGAAGACAGCAAATACCCTTCGGTGTCCACCAGCACCCAGCCTGTGCCCTGAACAATACAAGAGTAGACCAGCAAAGCACACTCCAACTACAGAATAGCTGAGCCTGTGTATGGCTCCCTGCGCCACCGGGTGCAGACTGGGGATTGCTGGTTTGAGAGGTCTTCTCATTTGTTTTTTTCATAAAATGTATAACTTCTTCTTGGAAGCTGGAATCACTGTTGCCACCATTTCTTAAGATCTTGGTGATTTCCAGAGCATCCTAGACTTTACATGAATTCTCTCACTCATCCCACAACCGAAGATCCTATTATCACCCTCATTTTGTCCAGGAGCACAGTGAAGCTCAGATATAGAGATAAACTGTCCCAGATCATAGATCCAATAAGTTTCTGGCCTAACTACCACACTATCCAGAAACTGCAGAAGCAAAGATGTGAATGGAGAGAAAACTCTGTGGGGTATACATGGCATGTCATGATGCAAGACACGTTGACACCTCAGTCACAGGTTAGGAGAGGCTGCACCTCTGGGTCCAGAAAACTTGATCCCAGAGACCCCAAGCAGTGTGAACATGTGTAGTGAGGCAACAGTTTTTGGTCATGGGGCAATGGTGCTGAGGCCAGGTGAGAGTTATTTTCAAAAAGGAAAGAATCAATAATTCTGCCAATTACAAACTGATGAGGTTGACATAAAGTCCCCCCTAATATTAGAAAATGTACTCTTAAATTGTTTATTTTAAGGTGCTTTAAAAGAGAAAATGAAGGTGCTTTAAAAGAGAAAATGAAGTCCATTAGGAGCCAGGTGGACCCCCGTCACCTCACACAGGACCCTCTGAGTGTGTGACTGATGTACCCAAGTCTACAGCTGCTGGATCAACAGGGTGCAAGCAGGGTTGGGACTGTTGAATAGGGCATCACTTCTTCCACGACCAGAAGAAGCGCAAAGGCCACAGCACAGCACCCTGGGAGCCCCACGAGTGAGCAGGAGAACAGAACCAGATTATTCCAGAAACAGTTCATGTGTCTGCTCCAAAGGCATGGAGAAAAGTTCCCTGAAGGAGACCTTACCATATGTTTTTAAGTATCTGAAAAGACACTGGGATGCCCTTCACCAGGAATGGGGCAAGGGACAGCAGGGGACTTCACAGGGCAAAGGAACTGCAGGTCATGAAGGAGAGCTGGGTGAGGGGGCCAGGTGAATGTGTTCCTGGCCTAGAGAAGGCCAGCAGATCTGGAGCTAAACGGGGATGGGTGTCAGGCACATGGACCGTGAGCAAACACACACAGCTGGGGCCGCAAAACCCCCTCAGGCTTCCATCTGGGCCCTGACGCCCATCCACTCAAGAGGCAGAAGAGGCTGTCCCAAGACCAGGTTCCAGAACCTCACCAGATGCTGGGCCTCAGTACAGGGAGGAGCCTCAAAGAGTACAGAGGAGAGCCCTGCACAGGGGTTCAGAGGGTGAAGTCCACAGTCTAGAGGGCTGTTGGACAGGGGAGGTTCGAGCTACCTCCCCAGTGCTGTGGCACTCAGACCCCTGCTCAAAAGCACAGGAGTGCGGTCCATAGCCCAAGCACATGCCCGCTAGAGCAGCAGCCCCCAACCTTTCTGACACCCGTGACCAGTTTCATGGAAGACAATTCTTCCACAGACCAGGATGGGGGAAGGTGATCATCAGGCACTCGATTCCCACAGGAGCATGCAACCTAGATCCCTCGCATGCGCAGTTCACGACAGGATTCGCACTCCTATGAGAGTCTATCGCTGCTGCTGATCTGACAGAAGGCGGAGCTCTGCTCGCCCACCTCTCGCCTCCTGCTGTGCAGCCTGGCTCCCAGTAGGCCAGGGACCGTGTCAGTCCATGGCCTGGGGGTTGGGGACCCCTGCCTTAGAGGGCAGGAAGACAGAAGCCACACAGGCTGGCACGGCCCAGCCACCCTGCCCCCAAGCTCCGCTGAGGAGCGCCGGGAGCCCTTTCCCCACCTCGCGCGGGTCACGCACGCACCGTGCCTCCATTGGGGCTCTCCCACTCCTCCCTCCCAGGCCGTCTATACCCGGTTATCTGTGCAGCTCTCACCGGCCCTCAGCTCACCTGAACCCCCAAGGCCCACGGCTGCGCCTCCCCAGCACGTCGCCCAAGGGTAACACCCCTAGGAACTCCCCATCCATTCTTCCCGGGTCCTTCTCTCATACCCTACCAGATCCCCAGGGAGAAGGCCGGCAGAAGGGTGCAGCCCAGGCTTCCAGACCACCCTGACTTGAACTGGAACCTCCTCACACACCAGCACTCCCTGGACAGGGGTCAGGCAAAGCCGAGGCCCTGGGGACACAAGTGGATGACTCACCCCCTTTTCTTCTCCGAATGGAGGCTTGGAATCAAGAAACAGAGCAAAGGGGGTAAGAGACAGGCTTCATCCTCGGCACCCAGGCCCCATTTCCACTCTTGTTCCCCAGCCTTGATCCCTCCCACCCCCCACCTCCCACAAAAACCATGACCTCTTCATCTACCCCCATCCTACACCTCTTGATCAGACCATCAGTGGCAAACCTGCCCAAATGCAGAGTCCGTTAGTACCTGGCTTGAAACTCAAGGAGGAAACAACCACAAGCAGGGACAACACTTGAGTGTGCACAGCGATGCATGCACATGCATGTGCTGCATGTCTGCTCACACATGCACACACATGCACACAGACATGCATGCATGTGGAGACATGCACAACTAAATGACACTTGGTTGAGTCCACTGTTTGTTCAGGAAAAAAGGCAGAACCCCACGAAAACTAAGTTCAGATGCCACTGAAATCAGAGATGGTCACCCTTGAGCATTCTGTGCAAAGTAGGTCTTAAACAAAAGATAGGACAAGTGTGTTTGGCAGAGAAACCTTTGCCAGAATGAGGCCACTCACAGGGATCCTGGGTGTGGCACCTGCCCTGATGATCTCATCACAAAATAAAATCCATTCAGAAAGTACAGGGAAGTCAAGATTTCTCCCAGGAAAGTGAATTAACAGGAAGGGCTTGGACCCGCCAGGGCCCTCCCTGACCTGGATCTCCACTGACCTCTTGCCCCAGCATGTCCCTGGTTCAAGTTGAGCAGATATGCATGTGGCAACCATGAGGAGCCCCCAGCACTGAAGGGAATGGAGTGCTCTGCCCTTCCTTTTCCTTCCACATCTGTCTCAGGAGGAGGGTCCTTGCCCCAATCCCTTCCCCTCACTCCCATCTCAGCAACCCTCCATTTTCTGGGCACCAGCCTTTGCTCACCCCATTCCCTCACAGAACACCCCTTTCCTCCCTTTCTTCCCACAGAGCCTTGCCTCTCCCATGTGCTCTGAGTGGCAAGCAGCCACCTCTACCCATGCCACTTGTTTTCTCTATCACCTCACTTTCTTTTCTTTCCAGGTGTTCAGGTCATCTTCTCAAGAGACTATGGATCCCAAAGGGCTCTATCAGCTCTTGACAGTGTTAGTAATGACCCAACAGGTCTCATTTGTATCTTTTAAAAGAGAAAAACGCTAGACTGTAATATGGTCCCTTAGGGGAAACCCTGATGCTGGTGCAGCTTCCTCAAACCAGGCGTTTCTGGTGGGCCTGCTTCCCAGGGCAGCTGTTCCCTGGGATGGGGTGGCTTCCTGAGCTCCAGAAGTGTGGGCAGAGGCTCTGTGCTAAGCTAAGCTGTCCCTTCATCCTCCCCCAGACTCTGCTCAGGAAAAAGCCTGGAAATGATGCTGGCCTGAAGCAGTGAGTAAACTCCTCTGGAAAAACAAGAGCAACCCCAGCAACCCAGTCTGAGGCTTGCTGCAGCAGAGGAAACACCTGGACCAGAGAAGAGAGGAAGAGGAGCTTCTCTCTTCATCAGTTTCTGTGACAGAAAAGCCCAGAGAGCAGAAGGCAGTTCTACTCTCACAGAACACAGTCTCTGGAAGGACTGCTTCTGAACATGTAGCTGAATGTGGCTCCATGACAGCTCTGGCAGGAGACTCCTGGGACCCATCCACCAGAGCTTTGGCCTGGAGTCCAGCCAGACCCAGCTGCCTAATGGTATTGGCTTATTGATCAGTATGGCTCCTCAAACAGTGTGACAAGGTCAGCTCCCTGTGGCTCACTTTGGGTCTTTATGACCCTGGGGCCAGAAGTCTGCTAGCCCCCTTGCCTCACTCTTAAAGAAATGGGACTAGCTAGGTATTGAATTCTAGGTGGAAAGGTGTTTTGACTCAAGTTTTTGAAGCTCCTGATCCATCATCTGCTGCCATCTGCTATTGCCAATGAGAAGTCTGCTGTCAGTCTAACACTCACTAAGGCAGTAGTCATTCCTGTTGAAGGCATCTGATAGCTTTGCATTCTCTCTCTCTCTCTCTCTCTCTCTCTCTCTCTCTCATTTTTAAGATTTTTCTGTGTGTCCGCTGTGTTCAAGAGTTTTACTATGACAGATCTAGAAAAGTAAATATTTGTTTTTACTTCCTTGCTTGGGACTTTACACATCTTCAAACTGAAGCCTCATATCTTTGTTCAACTTTAGGAAATTCTGAGTCATTTAGTCTTCAAATATTGTCTCTTTCTCATTCTTTTTATTCTTTCCCCCTGAGACTCACATTAGGTAGACCCTGGGATTTACTCACTAGTCCTCAGTATCTCTTAACTGCTCATTGATATCTCTTCTGTATCTCTTTAAATTTCTGGGTTATATTCTGAGTAATCTCCTAAGATTTATTTTCTGACTCACTTTTCTTTCTTTACCTGGTTCTAGTATACCATTAATCCTAGCCAGGGATTTCTTTTTTATCTCAGCAACTATGCTTTTTGTTTCAATAACAGATCTTTAGGAATCCTTTTTAAATGTGCTTATTCTTTGTTGTTGTTGTCCTGTCCTGTTTTTTCATTTGGAGTTCTGTTAGTTCTCTTAAACTTTATAACAACTAAAACACTTTTTTTTATTGTCTCATTCATATTCTTCTATGATTTCCAGTTATTTTGTTGCTAACTCCAGTTCTTGGGCATGGTTCCAAACTTCTAGCTTCTCCCAGGTCCACACCACATCTCCCAGTCTTGCAGGGGCCTCAGAACCCAAACTCTTGCCCTCCGTACCTGTATCAGTGGCTATGGAAGCATCAGCCTCCTCTACTCCCCTGGCTTTGAGTTCTCTCTTCCCTTTTGAGACCTGGGGATTCCTTCCTTTGTTTTGAATTATCTATGTGTGTATGTGGGGTTTTTTAAGTTTTATTTTATTAGGACTATTTGTTGTGACTTCTGTTAGCCCAATCTTGTAGGTAGCTGTTCTCCACACTGCACTAAATTGCAGTTGACAGCATCTGCTGGGTGCGGGGCAGTTCACCCTGGGGCCAGGACCTCAATCCATGAGTAGGGTCAGAGATAACTCTAGGGGACAGGGTGAGGTTTCCTCCCATGGCTAGGGTAGAACCAAAGTTGAAGCCAGGGTGGGGGTTCAGCCCTAGAACCAGGATCAGGGCCTTTCTGTGACTGAGACTTAATCAGAGCTCAGCTTAGGACCAGAATCAGGATTCCTTTTATGACTGGAGTCAAAGTAAAGTCTGGGACTAAGACTGGGCTTGGACTACAGGAGGAAAGAACATGTCAACTGCCACATATATTGGGGCCTGCCCACGATGATGCTGTTGGTGGTCAGGACACACTCACAACAAAGTTGATGGTCACGTGTATTAGCACATGCCCACAATGAAGATGATAGTCACATGTGTTGGGACATGCCCATGAAGAAGCTACTAACTGTTGTATGTCAGGACATGATCAAGTATATCTGGACATGCCTATGACAAGTGGTCACAGATGTCAAGACATGCCCACAATGAGGCCATTGGTGGTCAACCTGGGATTGTGCCCACAATGTGCCCCACTGAAGCCCAACACACTCTTGTTCGCCTCCTGTCACTCACGAGGCCATCCCATCGTCCCACCAGTAGTGCTCACATGGCCTGTGAGGTCAGCAGGCCCAGTTGACCACTGAGTGAACAGGTACCAAGAGGATAAGATAAACACAAGGATGACACAGCCAGTGCCTGGCAGAGCCAGAAGCAGACCCAGGTCACCTCACTGTTACTCTTTTCTCACTTTTCTCACTTGGATGAAATGCAGGAGTAGAGTCAGAGCGGGGCCGTGAAAAACCAGAGGCAGCAAACGCACACGCGCGTGCACACACACACGTGCACACACGTGCAAACACACCAGTGGACCAGGCCCTGTTCCCCATCCATCTGTCCTGGCCACCCCACCGTCCATCTCCAATCCCTCAGGCCTCATCGCTTCCACATGCCATGCCCCTCCTCACCTCACGGGTACCAAATTTCCCCAGCACCCCCCCTTTACCTCTGACCTGCCTGCATCCCCCTGCCCTTCCTCCCCTGTGTCTGCCTGTCCTCCCACACTGCCCATGTCCCCCGCCCTGTCTGCCCATCCTGGGCCGTCCACCCACACCCACTCCCCTGCCGCCCCAGTGCTCACCAAGTTCCTCAAGCTCAGCTGTCATGGACTTGGAGCGCAGGGTCAGAGTGGTGCTGGGGGCCCTCTTGGGGGGCGGTGGGGCTGCAAAGAAGAGGGAGGCCTTGGACCTCCTGTCCAGCAGCAGGCGGCGCGGCGTGGCCAGGTGCAGGTGCCACTTGCGCTCCACCGCCTGGATCTCCTCGTACTCCCGGGAGGACGAGTCGCACTGGGCCAGGATCTTGTTCAGGCTACGGCTGGATGCAAACTTCTTCATGGCGCTAGGCGCTCAGGAGTGCTGGGGCTGGGGCCTCAGGGGCCCCGGGGAACCCGAGAGCCAGGGCCTCAGGAGGCAGTCAGGAGTGCCGGTGGGGGTCACAGCGCTGGCTGGCTCTGGCCTGAACGCCCACCCTGCAGGCTCCAAGGGCCCAACGAAGGGGCACCGGAGCCATGGGGTGGGGGTGGGGAGGGGTCTCCCGGCAGGTAGGGCTACAGCTCCAGGGCTCCCCCCAGGCCCAAGTGGCCTGTGCCCCGTGGGGGCCTCAGCTGTGGTCAGCAAGCCACAGGCCTGGGCTGGCCTGGCTGGCAAAGCCTCCTGGGCCCAGGCTGTGCCGCGTCGTCGCGGGGAGAAGACGCTTTTCCTCTTCCCTCAGGTGCCGCCTCCCCCTTCCCTCCGACAATAAGCAGCACGGCAGCGTCAACCTCACAGTTGCCATGGCAACCCCGGCCTCCAGGCAGCTGCTGGCGGTGTAGGGAAGAAGGGCTCTGCCACGCCAGGGGCCAGGGGAACGCCACGAAGGAGGGGGCAGGGATCTGAGGAGGGCAACCCGGGGTCAGGGGTCAGAGGCCTCGAGCCAGGGGACAGGGCAGACAGCCTAACATCAAGGACTGGGAAGGGCCCCAACCCACAAGTGCGAGCACTTGCCTGGGTTCAGGAATCTGAGGTCAGCAGTCTGGGGTCAGGAGTGGGAAGAGGAGTGTGGGCTTGAGGTCAGAGGTCTAAGGCCAGGGGCAAGAGGGGAGAGTCTGGGCAGAGGCCTGAAGCCTGACTCCTCACCTCTGCGCCGAGCCCCATCCTCTTCCGGTTTCCTTGTCACAGACACAACCTTCATGACAAGGCGGTTGCCACCCTGGCGAATCAGAGCCACCACCTGCTTATGTCCGACCTTCACCACGTTCACCCCGTTCACCTGGGACAGACAGGTAGCTAGGTGGGGACGCCTCAGGTGGCCCCCTTAGGGCTCGGGGGTCAGCACCCCACCAGGCCACACAGGTCAAAGTGAGTCTCACCTCGATGAGAAAGTCTCCCGTGCGCAGCCCAGCCCTCCAGGCCACCCCTTCCACGTCCACGGACTCGAGATACTGCAACGCAGGGAAGGCCGGTGTGGGCGTGAACTCCTCAATGGGGGTCTCTGCTGCGGGGGCAATTAGGAAGGTACTTCACCAGCGTGGTTCAGGTGGGGGTGGCTGCCACACAGCAACCTCCGAGTGGTTCAACACGTGAAAGACATGACTACCTGGGGCAGTGACCCGTGGCTGAAGGAGGGCAGCAGGTGAGAGCCACGCAGCGCAAAGAAGAGCTAGCCCAGGAACTGGGCATGACCTCTGCAAAATCTCCCACTCACCCTCACCATAAAGCCCCCCACTAGACACCCTGCAACAAAGAGAACAGAAGACAACAAAGGGAAGGAACTACCGCCTTGTAAGGGGACATTCTAAACCAAGCCTCAGTCACAACCACAGCAGAGGACCCAGGAAGGGTGGAGCCAAAAAGGGGAGGGGCAAGGGCAAGGCGGGAGGCGGGGAGGTGAAGATGGGGGACAGGGGTGAGGCTAGGGGCCAGGATGCAGCAGGGAGGGAGACAGGGTGAGGGCAGTGGTGAGCAGGGAGGGACAGAGGCAAGAAACAGAGGCCACTCCCCAGAAGCGTGCAGCCTGAGCCCCGGCCCATTCCACCTGACACCCATTTCCCATTACCTTTGGCCCCACGGAGCACAAAGCCAAAGCCCTCATGGTCCCGTTTCTGCAGGACAGCCACTTTGTCATCAATGACATAATCACTGATGGAGGAAAGCAGGGAGGGGTGAGGGGAGCCCTGTAGGGAAGTCAGCCACCCAGGCTTACCCACAGGGTCCCACAGGCACAGTCCCCCCTGGCCACCCTTGGACAGACCAGGACGGCAGAAGAGAGTTGGGCAGGCACCTTCGAGCTCTCTTCTGACCTTTTCATACCTGGCCTTTTGGACCAGCTCTTGGCCTGCCACCCCACACGCCATCTGCAAGCCCCAGCGGGTGTCCCCGCATACCTGTGTGAAGTGAGGCTGTCATAGGAGCCCACTGTGTAGTGGCGGAAAAGCCGTTTCGTCCGGTCCTCTCGGGTTTCTGAAGGGAGTATCAGGAGTGACAGACAGTCGTGGCCTCCAGCTGGCCTGAACTGCCCTCAGCCACGCTGTTCACCCGTCTCTGCCCACATATACACCCTCGGCCTGGCTGTACTCAGATGGAAGTGGGGAGCCCCAAATCCTGGGGCCCTGGGTCCAGAGGTCCTGAGGCAAGAAGGCTGAGGGGACAATGTAGAAAATTCTGGCCTCTGGGGATTGGGTCCAAGGAGGGGGCAGCAGCTGCGGCTCATCTCCTGTATAGCTGAATGCAGGAGGACAGACAAGGCCAGGGCCATCCACAGAGGGTCAGCGAGCCCCAGAGTTGACAGCAAAGAGGGGGTGTGCACATGTGTGTGACCCGCGGTCCTGCGTGAATGCTGTGTTCATGCTCATGCACATGTGTGTCTGTGTGTGAGCAGGTGTGTGCTCATGTACACACAGCTGTGTGTCTGGATGTGACTCACATTTGAGTGCAAGTACTTGTGCATGTGTGTGTGAGTTCTGTGTTCATGCACAAGCACGTGCATATCTGAGTGTGTGGGACCCGCACTCATGCACAAATGCCGTGCACGGAAGCAGCACGGTGTTTCCGCCAAATTCCTCGAAACAGCCCCCTGATGCTCAACCTCAGGGGGTCTCTTGCTTCAGACTCTGCCATGAATGGGACAAGAGTCCAGTTGTGAGGGGCTGGGTTCCCAGCCCTAAGCTCACTGCATCCCAGAACTCTGTCCGCATCCTTCCTCTTGATCTCACAGTCCCTCATGGCCACTACATAGCTGGCCAGCAGTCAGCCCCCTGCCTCGCCCTCACTGATCTCCTGGAGGCTCAGTCCACATTCGACCTTTCTCTCCTGCAGGCTCCTCCAGCTGCCTGTGAGCCCTGCCCTCCTGGCTGCCCAGCCCCTCAAGCTCTACTCTCCAGGACTCAGGAGGCCCCCACAGTGGCACCACCACTGCCCTCAACTTCATTCTTCGGCATCTCCCTCACTTCCTCTCATTGCAGTATTTCTCAAGATTCATTTTTTTCTTCAACAGTATTTATTGAGCTCCTACTATGAACCAGACAAACTGTTTCAGGCTCTGGGAATATAGCAGAGAACAGAACAAAGTCTCTGCCTTTGTGGAGCTTATAATCTATTCATATGTATAATATATATTATATATATATATTCTATTCATATATAAATATAAACATGTCAAACTCTGGCAAGTGATCAAGAAAAAAGAAAGCAGAGTAAGGGGCACAGAGAAAGTCTGTAGTTCTGAGGGGTCACAGACAGGATGAAGCAGCCTGCAGATACACGGGTAATGGGCTTCCCAGGAGCGAGAGCCGTCAGGGCAAGGCCCACAGCAGAGTAGCCAAGGGACACTTCGGGGCCTCTGCAGCCAGAACAGAGAGAGTTAGAGAGCATCACAGGACACGAGATCAGAGGGTCCTGCAGTTGGTGTTTGTGTGTTTTTTCTGTGAGCAAGTCAGAGTTTATCAGGAGACAGGAAAGCCCTCAGCAGTAAGAGGAGACCCGAAAAGTGGGTTATCCAGGTCCTACAATTTTCGATGACCTGTGTTCCCCCACTAGTTGTGAGCGCCTTGAAGTTAGGGACCATATATTATTTATCTCTGTGATTCTAGTACCCAGCACAGCACCCTGGCATATAACATGTATTCTGCATGCTGACTGAGTGGATGGGTGGATCTATCATGGGTGAATAGAAGGACAGATCAAAAGGTAAATGGGGCTGCGTATGATGGCTCATGCCTATAATCTCATTATTCTGGAAAACCAAGATGAGAGGATTGCTTGCGCCTAGGAGTTCTACACCAGCCTAGGCAACATAGCAAGACCTTGTCTCTATTTAAAAAAAAAAAAAAAAAGATAAATGGGTATATGGATGGAGGGAGAGAGAGAGGCAGGGAAGGTGGGAGGGAGGGAGGGAGAAGGGATGGGTGAACAGACTGGATGGGTTAATGGAAAGGAGATGAGTAGATTGGTAATGGACAGATGGGTTGGGTGGGTAGGTGGGTGGGTGAACTGGTTGGATGAATGGATAGATGGGTAGATGGACAGATGGGCAGATTGGGTGTATTGATGAACAGACAGATCAATAGATGGCCTGGGTAGGTGAGTGGGTGGATGGATGGACGGATGAACTGTGTTAATGGATAGATGGGTCAATAGATGGGCAGGGTGGGTGGATAGATGGATGAACTGGATGGATGGATCAATAGATGAATTGGGTGGATGGATGGGTACACAGACTGGGTGAGTAGACAGGTAGGTGGGTAGATGAATGGATGAATGTATAGACAAGAAGCGAGGAGATGGTGGACTGGGTTAGCTGGATGGGTCAATGGATGAGTAGATGGATGATGGGATGCATAGGTGAGTCAAAGGATAGATGGAGATAGGAAAACATGGAGCAGTGGCTGGATGGAAAGAAGAGTTACTATTCTTATCAAAAGACACAGATGTCAAGAATTGTATGGGGCAGGATTCTAGGTCCCTGACACTAACTTGTATGTCTCTCAGTAAGTTGACAGTCCCCTCTGAGCCTCTCCTTAAGGAGTAGGAAAATTAACCTTAAAGGGTCCCCCTAGGTTCTGGTGGCCTATTATTTTAACATCCTGGTAACCCCACAACCACAGCTGCACACACTGTCCCACCACTCCCAAGATCAGCTTAGGCCAAGTCTCATCACTGCTCAGGAAGGGTTTCAGACCCCTCCTTTTCTCCACCACACCCTTCTCCATGTCAACCCAGCTACAGAAATGCTCAACCCAGCCACAGAAATGCACCTGCCTGAGGAAGGACCCCTAAACTTGCAGTTCTCCTATTTTTAAATTTTGTCAACCAAACAAGTTGTATTTATTATATAACATAAATTCATTTTCTGGTTTTATTAATCAGATGCATAAAAGTCAGCTAAAGGGAAAATACCCAGTAAAACCCCCTCAAGCAAAGACCTTACTACAAAGAAAGCAGGGGGATAGCACAGGGTTCTGGTCATGCTGGGCCTCAAGGTTCCTGCACAACCAGCCTCCAGAGCATACCTGAGGCCGCCTGCCATTCCTTCCCCTCACAGCTCCACCCTCTCTGCCTGCCATGGCTCCTTTTACTCCTTTCCTGAAGGTGCCGTGGGAAGCTGCTCTCTCCCCAGTGAGTGACCAGGACCTGTTTCCTGATCTCAAAGCAGGCACTGACCCTGGCACCAGCCTGACCTGCACATGTCAGCTCTGTGTCCCCTCCATGGCCTTTAAGTCCTTCTCTGTCCCCACTCCAGATGCAAAAACAGATTCCGGGGGGGGTGGTTTTTTGTTTTTAACCTACGCCTTTGAAAAACAGATTCCTGCTCTGGAACTCGGCCCTGGGTCCCAGATCAGAGGTTCCGCCCAGAGTCACCACCAGGGCCCACAGCTGAGATCAGAGGGAGGCTGCCACTGTTCTCACCCACCCGCTAGCAACCTCTGCAGGCCCATCTCCCTCTGCTCACCCGTGAAACACTCCTGTCTACCCAGGGACCTCCAATGCCCAGCTCACTGCCCTTGGTCACACACCCACAGCTGCTGCCTGGAGCCCAGACCCTCCACCCCACACCAGCTGCTCCATTACCTCAGCCCACCCCTCCTTCTCTACCTCTCTGCCCTGCCGGGTCCTTGACCCTGAACGCCTGCACAATCAGACAGCTGCTGCTGCTCTCCTCCCCACAGCGCCATGCTGCCCCTTGATCTCATGACCACCTGGCCAGCCTCACAGTCCCCACACAGGCCTCGCCCCCTCACCCTATGCACATCTCACTCACACAGCCACCTGCCTACATCACAAACAGGACCCTGCCTCTCAGGGCCATGTGACTATCTAGAAATGTGCTCAAAACAACCGGCCCCTCTTCCCAGGGCTGCAAAAGTGCTAACACCATGCCAGATACCCCAGCACTGCCCAGAGCACACTAGGTGTGGACACACACAGCTCTAAAACACCATGCAGGCCCTGCAAACACATGCTCTCCCCACACCTTCATCTGCTGACCACTTGAGGACTTTCAGCTCAAACCATGCCACTGCTTTGAAGCCCTCTGACCTCTTCAGGCCAACTCAGGGAGCCTGCGCTCACACCACTCACAGACACAGTGACATCCTAATGCGTCCTGTATACCTGTTCCCCTCTAGGCTGTGAGCCTGCCACTGCAATTCAGCTCCCAGCACAGGGCCAGATATTGTTGCATACAGCAAACGTCTGGTAAACATTGCTCTCTGCTTTCAAATTCTTACTCCCTACCCCTCAGCCTCAGACTTAGGTCCAAATGCCCCTAGATCCATACTCCTCAGTAGAGAGCCTTCAATACCCGCCACATGAGGGAGCCCAGAAAATGCACCCTCCTCCCCTCTCCTCCCTTCTCCTTCCCTCTCCTGTTGAAACCTAGGCCTAAACCCCTGAAATCAAGGCCCATTTAGCCTCTGCCCATCCACCCTCCACAGGCAGAAAACAAGTAGGGCCCAGTCCCTTCCACACCCCAAGTCACCAAAAGAGTCATCAGGGTGAGGCAGGGCACAACCAAGTGAAGAATAAGGGTACCTGCTCAGGAGAGAGTCTCCTGTCCCCCTGGGCCTCAAGGAGCTCAGCACAGGACAGGGTCCAGGGCACATGGTGAGGGGGGCTTCCCTGGAAAACCCAAAATCCAAGGAAGGGGACACAGCAACCCTGAGCCCTTCACATGCAGAGAAAGGGATGCATACAATCTCAGTCAAGACACACCACTGATAACCACCAGTGACCATCAATCAGCAGAGGTTTGCTTTCCCAGTCCAGGCCAGAAGCAACACTCATGGGTCTGGGGTCCTCCCAGAATCCCTGAGAGCTCCTTGCAAAGGTAATCCATAGACATGCGTCTGGCTTTGGCCTGGGATCCCCAAAGGACCAGCCATTGCTTTCCACCAGCAGGACTCCACAGATCCAACACCCAAGGGGTCCTTTCAGAAACCCCAGGTGGTCAGCAAGGTTGGACCGATCCTTCACCCTCACATCCTCCCTGCAAGCTTAGGACCGGCCCACCCTCTTCTGCTGCCCTCATACCATCTCTGCCCCAGGGCACCCACAAGAGCACCTCCAGACCCAACTGGCCTCATTTCCTCTTGGCTGGTCTGGGCCTCCCTGCTCTGCCCACTTGGACAATCTGTCCACTTTGGAAAAACGCCTCTTTTCTCACACTGACCTCCTTACTTGTCTGCCAGCCGCACAGGAATCGCGCACTCCACGCACCTGGTGTTTCTGTACGGCCTGTGCTGGCGGGGCAGTCACCATCACTGGGAGTCACGTGTGGGATCACAAAGACTGAGGCATGGTCATACATGTGCACCTCCTGGGGTACGTCACATGTGTCTCCCCCCACTGCACGTGGAGTGTCTGGTTGCACGCATGCATGTTCCTAGGTATGTGCAGGGTATGTGTGCACTGTGTCTGTGTTGTGTACACAAGTTTGCACTTACTTTAAGTGTGTGTTGGGGTTTACTTCTAGTCTTTTCTCTGTGAATATCTTTGTGGATCTAGCGCCAAGAAAGACCAAAGGGAAACCAGAAGGGGTGGGGCCCCCCAGGAGCTGTTGGGGGGACATGGGGTCACTCACCTGGCCGTGTGTCATACTGTCTCATCTGCACCTCCTCCACGCAGTCGGCAGGGAACCAGCCCGTGCGGCCTTTCACGGTTCCCTCCCAGAAACCGCCCTCCCCAATGCTGAGCACTGGAGGGACAGAGCCAGACAGGCCGTCAGGGGATGGAGAGCTAGGTGCCCACCCCCCCACCCACCTCAGGCTCAGGTTCTGCCCA
>NW_007255812.1:19682-20532 GCF_000164805.1 Carlito syrichta | reverse complement strand
TTCTCCATGCTTTTTCCCTGGGAAGATTTTGGGATCCACACAGAGGAGAGAAAGGAACAGATGGACTCGGCACAGGATGGGCATGTGGGGGACAGAGAGACACACAGATGGACACACTTGAGGAGGGACAGGAGACAGAGGCCAGGGCCACACTCCTGCTCCTGCCCCCAGCTGACCGCTCTTCCCTCACCTCTTGAACCGACCCCCATCCTAGCTCTGTCACCAATCCAAGGGTCATTGCCAAGAGCTCAGGGTCATTGTGCTGTGGCCAGTGGATTCGGCCACATGATTGTACCAGGAGGGCTAATCCTCACACCTCTCTTTCCATCTCTTGCTCCCATGGGCATAGGGCAGCCCCAAGGGTAGGACCCCAATGATGACACAGGGGCCCCCATAATGAGAGAAGCTTGTCATGGCACAAGATCCCACCCCCTAGAACACAGGAAGCCCCGATGGCAGAAACCTGCATGATACACAAAAACCCACAGAATTGTCAACGATGTCCCCACAATGGCAAGGTCCCCCCACATCACAACGATTTCCAGTGAAAAAGCCCAGGAGTGACACAGGAGCCCCTGACGGGAGGAGGCTCTGTAGCGGGACAGGGTCCTTTAAACTGAGACCCCGGTAGCATCGGCCCCCCACATGACACAGAAACACCCGTGACGAGAGCAGCCTCTGTGGTGACACAGGGAGCCCACAATAACAGAGGATGGAGCGAAACCCACATGACGGGAACCCCGAAAGGACAGACGCCGCTCCCCGCCAGCCCTTCCCGCGACACAAGGACTCCCCAGTGGCAGACGCAGCCCATAATGACACGGGGACAGCCCCAGTGGCAGCGACCCCT
>NW_007255812.1:5684-19069 GCF_000164805.1 Carlito syrichta | reverse complement strand
GGCATGGAGTGGGGTGGGGGGCTTCAGGCATCAGAAAAGCCTCCGCAGCCTGGCTAGTGGAGGGGAGGGAGAGGCACCCCAGCCGGCTCGAGAGCCCCAGCCCTCTCCTCACTCCCCGACCACAGCACGCGCGGGGCGCCCCATTCCCCTCCAGGCCTGTGTCCTCTTGCCCTGGGCCCCTGCCTCTGCTGCTCATGCCACTCTGTGCTGACCACCTTCTCCAAACCACTGCCCTGACTTGGGCACAGAGCCTGAGGTCTGGGTCCTCCACTTTGGCTCTGTTCAAAAGCCTGCACTGGCTCCCTGGTACCTAGGCGGGCCAGATCCACATTCTCGTCCAATAGCCAGACTCTCTAGGACATAGGAATTCGCTACACTCCAGTTCCTTAGGTGAGTACCTACCCTTCCCTCCCGCAACCGCCCATGGGCTGTTCACCACGCTGTTGCCAACATCTAAACTACTCTAATCCTGCCTGCCCAGCCAGTTATTAAGTTACTGACTCTCAGCTCCAAACCCATCCTTCTATGCCTGGCTGTGTGGTGCTGGGGTGGAAACACCACACAGCCAGGTGTTTTGGGGAGCCAGGGGTTCCACGCCAGGTCCAGTCAACAGGGGGCTTAGGAGAGTCGCTGACACCCCAGACCAACGTGTCTCAGCTGCCACCGTCTCTCCTTTTGACCAAAGGTGACCTCTGCCCAGGCCCTGTCTCTCCTCAGCCCTCTCCTTAGGGCTGCAGACCCTTGACCACTCACCTGGGAAGCCCTTCACCTGGGTCACTGTCCACCTAACTGCTTCTTAGCACTGGGCCTCAGCTGCCAATGTCCTTCTGAGACCCAGTTAGGCCCCCTGCTGTTAGCTCCCACCACCCCTGGTGCACCAGGCACCTAATAAAATGTTTGTGAGGGAGAAGAAAGAAGAACTCTGCTATCCCCACAGACTGGGTAAGCTGCAGCCCCTTACCTAGCAGGTATTAGCTTTGTGTCACCTGAAAGGATGAACAGACACACACAAAGAGTGAATGCAGGGAAAGACATGTGGCAACCACCCAGGTGCAACTTGGGAGCAGACTTCCTGTGAACTGGAAACATCCCAGAATGTGTTCTTTTAGATACTGGGCTGTTCAACCCTTAGAAAATCCATGAAACTATGCAGAAATTTCAAGGGAGAACTGAGATTTGGTGCAGGACAGTCAGCCTTGGGAATCCAACAAGTCTAGGCAGAGACACAGAGAAGACATTGCCAGGATCAGGTGGCATGAGCCGAGGCATCGGTACAGGAAGGAATGCCTTCTGTAAGCCTCCACCGCAACCTCAGCCCTCTGCTAGAAAGCTTGGGAATCAGTAAAGCTGTTCCTAGCTCTGTAACCCAATGTCCTTCTGAGACCCAGTTAGGCCCCCTTAGGCTTAGGCTTAGAAAGCTTGGGAATCAGTTAAGCTGTTCCTAGCTCTGTGACTCTGGACAAGTCAATGACCTCACCTGAGCCTCAGGACCCTCATCTGTGATGTGGTAGCAACAGAGCATAATCTCATAAGCTGTCAAAGTTAAGTGAGATAATAAACATAGGCCACTCAGCCCATGGCAAGCATAGAGCGACAGGACTGTGAAAGCTGGCTGCCATCAGAAAACAACGGGCTGTTTATGTAACTCTCATTCAACAATGTTCCCAGACACCTTCTATGTGCCTGGCTCAGGGAAACTGTAGGAAGCAAGAAAGATAGCTCCTGCCCTGGAGGCACAGGGAGACAGATGCCTTAACCAGCTGTGAACTGGGGGAGTCCAACAGAGATCTCCCACCTGCCCAAGGCATTCTGAAGGCTTCCCAGAGAAAACAACTTGGGTGGAATTTGTACCACCTTACTGACTACTGATGAGGAACCTAGGCACAGAGCGGCCATCTGAGGGCCAGTGCTCACCCCCTGCCCCTACTGCACAGCCCACAGAGCCCAGCAGGCTCCAGCTCAGGCCTCCTACTCCAAGTTCCTCCAACTCCCTCAAATGTTCCTGGCTTCTCAGGGTCCCAGGGCAAGCGGGGGAGCAGGGGGAGAAGAAGCAGGTAAATAGAAACTACAGAGTCCTGTAGGTGTACCAGAGCTGGGAATGGGGAAAGGCCAAGACTATCCCTGAGGGCAGGGCTGGAGGTCACCTGCAGGTCTGGAGCCCTCCTGGAGTGGCAGCTCCATCCCTGACCCCTTAGCACAAGCCATCAGCCCTGACTCTTCTCAGCCCTCTCTGAAACTGTAGTGAGTTTTCCAAACCACAGATGGGATCACTCCCTCTCCACCTAACACAAATCCCTCAGCTGCCCACTGTCTTCATGGAAAGCCCCAGCTCCAACCAGGTGTCACTATGTGTGTGCCTGTCCCAGCCTACAGGGCATCGCCTTCTTCCCTTCCCATCCAGAAAGGCCATCTGGGGGCCTGAGAGTCCCCCATCTCAAGCCCTAGTCCATTACTGCACAGGTGCCAGGTACCACAAGGCCTCTTCCCCACCTCTCAGTGCCAGATCCTCCTGGCTTGGGTCCTAGGACCCTATCCACCCTGCCCCTTTAGGGCCTCCCAGCCCCATCCTACCTGATCTTGCTCTGGCTGCCCCTGCCTGCTAAGGGGCCACCAATGTCGTTCTCCTGGCCACCATCCCGGTCACGCTCTTTCTCCTCCTGAAGCCGCTGGAGCAGCAGCTGGTGGGGAAGGCTTCTCAGCGAGGGTCCAGGAGAAGCTGCTGGTTGCACCTCACCCTTCAGGTTGATATCACTGGCCGAGCGTTGCAGGGGCCGAGGGGATGCCAAGCCACTGGGGCCAGCCAGTCGCCGCCGTTTCGCATAGCTGGGGGTTTCCCTGAATGGTACTGGGGTAGGGGGGGCATAGGTAAGACTCTGAACAGTCAGTCGGGTGACGAACTTGCCCAGTTTGGCTGGGCTGTCCAGATTTTAAAACCAAAATCCTATTTCCAGGAACTGCCACAGTTCCAGGCAAACCAAAAGAATTGGGCACCCTATGACTGAAGCTCCCACTGAGGGGCCACATTCCTGTCACGCTGCCTCTGGTTCTAGCTCCTCCTCAGCCAAACAGGGCCTTGGGGATGTTCAGGCCTGCTCTCAAAACTGCCCGTTTCACAAGCTTCAGGAGAGACAGAACAGGCTACGTGGGACAAGTCTGACCAGACTACTGCTATACAGGACTATCTGCAGTTATCTATAGCCAGGGAAACGCTAAAAAACATTCTAGATCGGGGTTGGCAAACTTTTCTGTAAAGAGTCAGAGAGTAACTACCTCAGGCTTTGCAAGCCGTATACTCTGTGTTGCAGTGGCTCAATTCTGCCACTGTAGCACAAAAGCCACCACAAACAACATATAAGCAGGTAAGTGTGTTTGTGTTCCAATATAATTTTATTTAAGAAGCAGGTGGTGATATTAAAAAATGACCCAACTATATGCTATTTACAAGAGAATCACTTTAAATGCAAAGACACAAATAGGTTGAAAGTGAAACGATAAAAAAATAGATCTCATGTAAATAGTGTCCAAAAGAGACCTGGGTGGCTATATTAACATCAGACAAAACAGGCTTTAAGATAAAAACTGTAACAAGAAACAGAGAAGTACATTATATTTTGATTGCAATTAATAACATATATGCACCAAACAACAGAACACCAAAATACATGAAACAAACACTGACACGATTGAAGGGAGAAATAGGCAGTTCCAGTCGTTCCACAATAATAGTTGGAGACTTCCAACTTTGCATACCCCACTTTCAGTAATAGGTAGAATATCTAGAAAGAAGATCAATAAGGACATAGAAGACAACCAATTAGACCTAACAGACACATAACAGAACACTCCACCCAATAACAGCAGAATACACTTGTGAATTCTTCTCAAGTACACATGGAACATTCTCCAGGACAAACCATATGTTTGGCCAGAAAACTAGTCTCAATAAGTTTAAAGAGACTGAAACCATACAAATTATGTCCTCCAGCCACAATGAGATAAAGCTAAAAATCGATGAACAGAAGGAAAGCTGGAAAATGCATAAATATGTAGAAATTAAACACCACACTCTTAAGTAACCCATGTGTCAAAAAAGAAATCACAAGGAAAATTAGAAAACACTTTGTGATAAATGAAAACAAAAATATAACATCGCAAAAGTTATGAGATGCAGCAAAAATGGTACTTAAAGGGAAATGTACAGCTGTAAACACCTACATAAAAAAAGGAAAATAATCTAAATCAATAACCTAAAGACACATCTTAAGAAAGTAGAAAAATAAGTAAGCTAGTAAAAACTAGTAAAAAAAAAGAAAAGCTAGCAGAAGGAAGGAAATAATAAGATTAGGGTCAACTCACCCATAAGCGGGCCCTAAAAAATTACCATAATACTATAAGAAAGGACTGGCAGTAGTAGAAAACTGCCAGGAGCAGGGGGGAGCACACCTCATCAATAAGGGTACCTGATCTCAAACCAGATGAAATGGGGACCAAAGTGAGGCCCAAACTTTACCTACACAATGACCATTTGTATACCTAACCCTGAATTGCACCACATATCTTTAAAATTAAATTAAATTTTTTAAAAAGATTAGGGCAGAAATAGACAAAATAGAAAAACAGTGGAAGATCAATGAAGCAAAATGTTGGATTTTTTAAATATCAACAAAATTGACAAACCTTTCATTTGTGTATTTTACTGACTAAAAAAGAAAGAAGATGAACTGGGCATGGTAGCTCATGCCTGTAATCCCAGCACTGTGAGAGATTAAGACAGGAGGAGTACCTGAGCCCAGGAGTTCAAGGCCAGCCTAGGCAACATAGTGAGACAACATCTCTACAAAAAAATTTTAAAAAGCAGCCAGGCATGGTGGTACACGCCAGCTTCTTGGGAGGTTGAGGTAGAAGGATCACCTGAGCCCTGGAGTAAGCCATGATGGTGCCACTGCACTCCAGCCTAGGTGACAAAGTGAGACCCTGACTAAAAAATAAAAATAGAGAGGAAGAGAAGATGACCAGAAATAACTAAAATCAGAAATGAAATTTGAGACATTACTATCAATATTACAGAAATATTAAGGTATGCAAGGTAATACTATAAGCAACTGTATTCCAATAAATTAGAAGAGCTATATGAGATGAACAAATTCCTAGAAAAACACAGATTATCAAAACTGACTCAGAAGAAATAGAAACCTAAACAGACCTGTAGCAAGCAAAGAGATCGAATCAGTAACCACAAACCTCTCAACAAAGAAAAGTCCACCACCAGATGGCATCACTGGTAAATTCTACTAAACATTTAAAGAAGAATGAACACTAACCCTTCTTAAACTCTTCCAAAAAAAATAAAAGAGGAAGAAACATTTTCTAACATAGCCTATGAGTCCAAAGCCAGATAAAGACATTGTAAGGAAACCAATCTACAGGCCAATGTAATATATCACATTAACAAAACAAGGGGGAAAAAACACATGATCATTTCTGCATTTGCCGTAATCCAACACCCTTTTATGGTAATAACACTCAGAAAACTAGTTACCGAGGTTAGTAACTTAATCAACATGACACAGGACATTTATTAAATGCCCACAGCTAACATCATACTCAATGGTGAAAGACTGAAAGCCTTCCCCACCTAAGACCAGGAACAAGGCAAGGATGTCTGCTTTCACTCTTGCTAGTCAACATTGTACTGGAAGTTTTAGCCAGAGAAATTAAGTAAAACAAATAAATAAATAAATGGTACACAAATTGGGGAGGAAGAAGTAAAGTTATCTCTATCTGCAGATGGCATGATCATCTATATAGAAAATCCCAACACAACTACTAGAGCTAATAAATCCAACAAAGTTGTAAGGTACAAGATCAACACATCAAAATCAGTTATGCTTCTATACACCAGCAGTGGACAACACCAAAAGGAAATTAGTAAGATAATTCCATTTAAAACAATCATCCAAAGGAATAAAATACCCCAAAATAAATTTAACTAAGTAAAAGATCTATATACCAAAAATGACAAAACATTGCTTACAGCTAACCTAAGTAAATGGAAAGATATTCCATGTTCATTAATTGGTGCCAATGCCACCCAGAGTGAGCTACAGATTCAATGCAATCTCCACCAAAATTCCCATATCCTTTTTTGCAGAAATAGAAAAGCAAGTGGGTCAGGCACAGTGGCTCACGCCTGTTAGAAAGCTGAGAGGTAGGAGGACTGCTTGAGCCCAGGAGTTCGAGATTAGCCTAGGCAACATAGGGAGACACTGTCTCTAAAAAAAAAATCAGAAAAAGGTGGCGTGCATCTGTAATCCCAGCTACTTGGGGAGGCTGAGGCAGAAGAACCACCTGAGCCCAGGAAGTCAAGGCTGTGGTGAGCTGTGGTTATGCTGCTATACTCCAGACTGGGCAACAGACTGAGACCTCAAATCAAATGGGAGGGTCGGAGGGAGGGAGGAAAGGAAAGCAATCTTCAAATCTATATGGAATTGCAAGGGGCCCAGATTAGCCAAAACAGTATCAAAACAAAGGAACAAAGAGCACCCAAGCCTCCTAAGTTTTGTAACAATTTGAAAACTGATGCCAAAGCTACAATAAAACAAACTGTGGTACTGGCAAAAGAATGGACATGTAGCTGAGCATGGTGGCTCACACCTATAATCCCAGCACTTTGGGAGGTAGAGGCGAAAGGGCTGCCTGAGCCCAAGAGTCCAAGACCAGCCTGGGCAACTTGGCAAGACTTCATCTCTACAATAAATCAAAAAATTAGCTTGGTGACATATACCTGTAGTTGTAGCTACTTGGGAGGCTGAGGCAGAAGGATCACCTGAGCCCAGCAGGTAGAAACTGCAGTAGCCATGAGCGTGCCACTGCACTCTAGCCTAGTCGGAGTGATTCCAACTCAAAAAAAAAAAAAAAAGGAATAGACATGAGACATGTAGAACACTGGGGTAGAATTGAGAGTCCAAATATCTATGACCAACTGATTTTCAACAAGGGTGCCAAGACCATTCAATAGGAAAAGAATAATCTCTTCAACAAATGGTGCTGGACAATTGAATACCCATATGCAAAAACATGAAGATGGATCCTTAACTCATACCATATACAAAAATTAGCTTAAGAATAGATCAATGGCCTAAATATAAGAGCTAAAACAATAAAACTCTTAGAAGCAAACAGAGGGTAAACCCTCATGACCTTCATTTGGCAATGGATTCTAAGATATGACACCAAAAGCATGAGCAACCAAAAAAAAAATAGATTCATTGTACTTCATCAAAATAAAAAACTCTTGTATATCAAATGACATTATCAAGAAAGTGACAAGGATCTCCTGACCTACTGAACAGAAAAGGGACACATAAATATATCTGATAAGATATATCATACACCTGATAAGAGTTTAGTATATTCAGAATATAAAAAGATCTCTTAAAATTCAACAACAAAAATAAACAACCCAATTTAAAAATGGGCAAAGGATATTTTTCCAAAGAAGACATGTAAATGACAAAAAAGTTCATGAAAAGATTCTCAGCATCATCAGTCATTAGGGAAATGCAAATCAAAACCACAATGAGATACTAGTTGACACCCACTGTTGTGGCTATTATCACAAAACAACAGAAAATAACAAGTGTTGGTAAGAGTGTGAATAAATTGGAAGCCTTGTACATTACTAGTAGGAATGTAAAATGGTGGAAAACAGTTTGGCAGTTCCTCAAAAAGTTAAACATAGAATTACCGTATGACTCCACAATTCTACTCCTAGGTATACACACCAAAGGATTGAAAACAGGTATTCAAATATATATACACACATATTCAGGGCAACAACATTCACAGTATTCAAAAGGCAGAAACAATCCCATATCCATTGATAGAGGAATAGATAAACTAAATGTCATTTATACAAACAATAAAATATTAATCAGTCATAAAAAGGAAAGAAGTAGTGACACATCCTACAGGGATGAAGCACAAAAACATGTTGAGTGAAAGGAGCCAAACACAAAGGGTCACATATTATATGATCCCATTTAAGTGAAATATCAAGAATACGTAAATCCACAGAGACAGAAAGCATGCTGAGGGTCAATCAGGTTGGGGGAGGAAACGCAGAACTGAGTGTGAACTGGGTTTTCTTTGGGGGTAATGAAAATGTTAAGATTCGACAGAATTGGTTGCACAGCATTGTGCATGTATGGAATGCCACTTAACTGTTCAAGTAAAATTGTTAATTTTCTATTATGTATATTTTGCCTCTATCTATCTATCTATCTACCTACCTACCTACCTACCTACCTATTTATTTTAGGAGGCAGGGTTTTGCTATGTTGCCCAGACTGGAAAGGAATGGCTATTCAGAGGGACAATTTCACTACTGAGCAGCCTGAGAGTCTGGCCTGCTCCACTCCCAACCTGGGCCGGTTCACACCTCCTTAGGCATCCTGGGGTTACTGCTACTGGAAGGTCACCATATTGATGCCAGACTTAGGGCAGACCCCCAATCAGCATAGCATACTGCAGCCCAGAACTCCTAGACTCAGTGATCCACTGCCTCAGCATCCCAGGTAGCTGGACCTATAGGCAATATGCTCAGCTCGCCTCAATTAAAAAAAAAAAGCAGGCTGTGGCTGGATTCGACTGGCTGAGGGAGCTGCCTCCCAAGTCATGTAGACTCCTATTATGCAAAGTGTAATCCAAGGGTCAGCAGTTTAGGCCTTACCTCAGAGCTGATTACAAATGCACTATCTCAGGCCCCAGCCAGACCCACCGAGCCAGAACCTACATTTAACAAGATTATTTCTACTGGAAAAGCACCTCACCAGGGCACTCACCAAAAGCAATGTGGTATACCAGTGCTATGAAAACACACCTGTACATGAGAAAGGGTAAGAGAGACTGTGGATCCAAGGTGACAAAGGCAAGGTAGCAGGGGTCACTGCTCCCAGGTCAGGGTCCGCACCCAAGGTCTATCGGTCTAGAGGGGGCAAATGGGACCTGCCATGAGGCAGCCAGGTGTCCTGTCTCCTGAAGGATGACAGAGTTCCAGTCTACTAGACTCCACCTGGTAGGCACCTTCCCACCTGAGCAAGATCAATGGGCCGAGCCTCCTTCCAGCTCCACCACTTTTTGTGTGCAGGCCCCACCCAGGGACGCCAGGTAGAGTGGGACATTCAGGGAGTGTCCCTACAGTGAATGTATTGGGGGTGGGAGAGTGGATCATCTGGGTCTCAATTAGTTCCCTTTATGCCTCAGTTTCCTTTTCTGTAAAATGGGCTGATAATCACTCCATGGGGGACTGGTGAGAAGTGAATGACTATAAGGGGGCTTACAGTAAAGGCTAATGAATGCATTACGTACTATATTCAGGGATGTTTGGCTGTGTCATCTGAGTGTATGTGGAACACCGGAGCAGGTACAGGAATTGGCCAGCAGAGCTTATGTCCATATCAGGGCTAACTGACACAGATGCCTGCTCTGAAATGGTGAGTCTAGCCCCAGCTGAGCCAGCACACCTGAGTCAGACTGGCAGTAAGCCAGTCAAGGGAGCCCAGGAGCCCTAGCAAATTTGTCCACATCACACAGATGAGGGGCAGCCCAGACAAGAAACAAGCCACTCCCTCCAATGGGCCACACCAAGGCTTCCCACCAGAGTCTGGCCCTGCCCAAAACCAAATGCCACAGGAGGGAAGGTGGGAAGGGGATGCAAAAACTGTAAAAGACTATGTTTCATCTAAGAGAAACTGAGACACAGAGGTCCTAAGCAGCATTCCCATAGTTAGACTATCACAGGCAGAAGAGAAGTTCCCACACATCCACAAACCAGGGTCCTCCCAGGCTAACACCACCTCCAAAATACTTCCCAGCCCCAACCAGACCATAACTATCTCTTTTCCTAACTCAAAGCACAAGGCACAGTTCTCTCCTGACCTGAACCTGGACTCCAATCCTAACCATTCCACTGGCCCAGCACTCGCCTACTGATGCTGTCTGCATGGGCAGCCATGGCTTCAACTGGAGGCTTGTCACACCCTCAGACAGTCAAACTGTTACCATGGACCTGACCCTGCTCGGGGCTCACTACCAAGCCTTGCTGGAAGGCTGTCCAAGGGAAGCTCCATAGAGGAGGGGTTCTTAAACACGAATCTGACCTTCATCTTAACCCCCATCCAAAATTCCACCCTAGCCCTGACCATAACCTCACGCCAAGTGAGATTCCAACCTTAATTAATGCCTGCCCTAGACCTTCACTACCCACTGTCACTTCAAACTAAAAACAAAAACAAAAACAAAAAATGAGGACACCCCCAAGTAAACACTCATGGCAGAAAGGGGACCTGGGAATCCATGTTTCATTAATAGCCATGGGCAGAAATGCTTGGTCCCCCCAGGACTGTGCATCTCATGGTTTTTCTTCTAGGGCCACGAGTCATGCACATGCCAGGCTTTCCTTTACATACAGGTATAGGGAGCCCAAGGCCCCATGCCCTCAGGATAGCTGCTGCCCTATGCCCAGCCTCATTCTACTTTCCCATCACTATGTTTTGCTTTCTTTCTTTTTCTTTCTTTCTTTCTTTCTATCTTTCTTTCTTTCTTTCTTTTTTGTGTTTTTTGTTTTGTTTTGTTTTTTTGAGTTGGGGTCTCACTCTGTCGCCCAGGTGAAGTACAAGGGTGCACTCACCATTCACTGCAGCCTTGATCTCCTGAGCTCAGGCGACCCTCCCGTCTTAGCCTTCCAAAGCACTGGGACTACAGGTTTAAGCCACTGCATCCAACCTATTTTGTTCCTTTGCAGGTACATGTATGATCTTGTCATTTTGAGAACACACTGTGATCACCTAAACTCACTCTTGTTCCAGGCTGAGGTGAGATGCTCCCTATGTCTCCTGGTGGCCCTTCCTGGGTTTAATGGGAAACAGGGACCCTGATCCTAAAATCCTAAACCTCAATCCCACTCTTTTTTGTTTTTTATTTTGTTTTGGTTTGTTTTTGGTTTTTGGGTTTTTTTGAGTCTCACTCCATCACCCAGGCTGGAGTGCAATGGAATACTCACAGCCACCCCAGTATCAACCTGCTGGGCTCAGGCAATCCTGCCGCCTTAGTCTTCCAAGTAGCCGGAACTACAGGCATGCTCTACCATGCCCGGCTAGTATTTTTTATTTAGTGTAATGATGAGGTCTTGCCAAGTTGCCCAGGCTGTTCTTGAACCCATGGGCTTGGGCAATTCCCTCACCTCGGCCGCCCAAAGTGCTGGGATTACAGGCTTGAGCCACTGCATCTGGCCTCAACCCCACTTTTTTTTTTTTTTTTTTTTTTTTTGAGTTGGAGTCTCACTCTGTCACCCAGGCTGGAGTGCAGTGGCATACTCATGGCCATACCAGCGTCAACCTGCTGGGCTCCGGCGATCCTTCTGCCTCAACCTTCCAAGTAGCCGGAACTACAGGTACACACTACCACACCAGCTAATTTTTGATTTATTGTAGAGATGAGGTCTCACCAAGTTGCCCAGGCTGATCTGAAACCTGTGGGCGCAGGCAATCCATTCTCCTCGGCTTCCCAAAGTGCGAAGATTACAGGCTGAGCCACCAAGCCTGGCCTTAGGCCTCACTCTTGACCTACACTGACCCCTAAGCCCAGTGGTCACCCTAGCCCATGGCCCAAAACCCTACCATGTTCCTGACCCTGATCACAGCCTCTGTTCATGTAACTCAGGCCCGCCCTCAGCACGCTCCCCATTCTTGCAGGGGCCACTAACAGACCACCGGCCACACAAAGTAGAGCGGGGGCATGCGGGCCCCTTGTGGTATCACCACTGATGCCCATACCTGCCGGGGCCCGTGCAACCACACAAACCCACACTCAGCAGGGACCCTGGGCGGGCAGCACTCACCGACATCTGAGTCTTTGTGGGTTTTGATGACCTCTGCAAGCTCAAAGTTCCCTGCGATGATAGCCACCTGAGGGAAAGGGACAGTCAACATGTGAAGGGGCAGGGAGGAGGCTTAGCAGCCCCAAATTGTCCCCCAACCAGCCTCCTCCCGCTCTGGTGCTCCTGCGCCATCTTCCTTGGTCGGGGGCCCCAGAAGCTCAGACCACTCCTCTTCTCTACTTCTACACACACCTGTCAATAACTGGGATGCTGCCATGCACGCCCTCTGCAACTAGGGTGACTCACCACCCATCTGCCTAGTTCTTTGGGGACCCAGACACAAGACTCGCAAAGCTAAACCAAAACCCGACAGTCCCAAGCAAACAGGCATGCTGACCACCCTTGCCTGAGCTTTTCCCCGTCTTTTCTGTCTTGGCCACGAGCCCCCCACCCATGCTCCCCCGCATTCTTCCAGTCCTGAGACCCTATGTACAGTCATCCCACAGGCCCTGGTGTGGGATGACTTCAGATGTGCCCTAACCCATTAGGCCCTCTACCCTCCATGACCAAATAGACACATCCCCCTGACTGGCTCGCTTGACAGCTCACTCCTACTGAGAAGAGAGCTCCAGCTCCTTCCACAGTCCCTAAATCCCCATGACATCTCCCAGCCTCCACAACTCCAGGCCACAATCAACAGATCTCATCCACCTGGTCAGCCAGGGCCAACCAGACCTGGCTGAAGAAAAGACTCAGAAACATCACCTGACTAAGTCAGGGGCTGGAGACAAATCTCTCTCCAGTTTGGCTTCTGCACCCCTGCCTGTCTCTGAGTGTTAGGCCCACACCTACCCTCCCACTCTTCTCTGCCCCTGCCCCTGCTGCAGCCCTTCTGACGCTCCTCTCTCCCTGGAAGGGGAGTGGAGGGAACCCCTGGCATCCAACACCCCTTCATGTGCTGGGCACTGCACTGTCCTGTCCCCCTTACTCCACCTCCTCCTGTGGCAGTACTGGGGGTGGTACTTCCTGATCACCTTCCAGGGAAGAAACGCAGTTCAGAGAAGTCAAGCCACACAGGCACAGAGATAGGCAACTCTAGGGGCAGCCTCATGCTCCCGGGAACCACTGGAGTACCTGGAAGGCTGTCTGGCTGTTGTAATTGCGGACATCCTTGTTGGCTCCACGAAAGAGCAGGACACGAGCACAGCTCTCCTGTTGGGAGGCAGTGGGGGGGTCACAAGTGGGCAGCCAGAGAGATGGGGGTAGGGCGCAACAGCATGTGCATATACAGAGTGCACACACAGAGGATGCAGGGCACAAGCCTCATACACACGTGGACTCATACCTGTGTGTTCAATGTACTCCTGAGTAGCACAGGGACGAACAGATGGGTATACACTTGAGGTCTCACCTGGCCCAGAGGACCTAGATGTGCCCAATTCACAACTGGTTGTTCAGAATATGCATGTGAAGCCAGGCTCAGTGGCTCAGCCTGTAATCCCGCGCC
>NW_007255812.1:0-5505 GCF_000164805.1 Carlito syrichta | reverse complement strand
TGAGACTCCAACTCAAAAAAAAAAAAAAAAAAGAATATGCATGTGCATATGTGTGGAGCATATGTGTGTTCAGGGAAGTACACACATTGACCTACAAGGCCATGCGGTAACCATAAGTGACTGCAGAACCCAGAACATACACTCAAGGAGTGGCAAACAGGCCGGGACGCACATACACAGGCAATTGCTGTACAGGCACAAGCATGCATGCACACATGAACACCCAGAGTCATGCCTCGCCTTACAGAACAGGCAGGTGTACCCACAGCCCTGAATGCACACAGCATGCGCAGCACACACAGCCATACCTGGTTGTAAAGGGCACAGATGTGCAGGGCTGTGTTCCCTGAGGCATTCTGGGCCCCCATGTTGGCGCCATAGAACAGCAGGTGCTCCAGGTGCTGCACATGCCCAAAGCGGCAGGCCTAGGGGAGGTGGGAGGTACTGCAGGGTCCCTGGAGAGAGGCTGGGTCCCCCAACCCTGCAGATACAGCCCAGGACCCCCACCCAGCACACAGAGCTGGGACCCCCACCCAGCACACAGGGGTCAGAACCCCCACCCAGCACACAGAGGCCAGGACCACCACCGAGCACCCAGAGCCCGGGACCACCACCCAGCACACAGAGGCCGAGACCCCCCGCCCAGCACACAGAGCCTGGGACCCCCACCCAGCACACTGAGTCCAGGACCCCCACCCAGCAAGCCCGGGACCTCAACCCAGCACACAGTGGCCAGAACTCCCACCAGCACACAGAGGCCAGGACCCCCACCCAGCACACAGAGGCCAGGGCCGCCGCCCAGCACACAGAGGCTGGGACTGCCACCCAGCAACCAGAGGCCGGGACCAACATCCAGCACACAGAGGTCGAGACCCCTCAACCCAGTACACAGAGCCCAGGACTCCCACCCAGCACACTGAGCCTGGGACCCCCACCCAACAGAGCCCGGGAGCTTAACCCAGCACACAGAGGCCGGGACCCCCACCCAACACAGAGAGCTGGGGTTCCCACCCAGCACAGAGGCAGGACATTCACCCAGCACACAGAGGCCAGGACCACCACCCATCACACAGAGCCAAAGACTGCTACCCAACACACAGAGGCCAAGAACCTCCCACTCAGCATACTGAGGCCAAGAACCCCCACCCAGCACACAGAGGCCAGAACCACCACCCAGCACACTGAGCCCGGGACCCCCACCTGGCACACAGAGGCCAGGACCGCCACCCAGCCTTAGTCTAGGACCCCCACCCAGCACACTGAGCCCAGGACCCCCATCCTGTACACAGAGCCTGGGACCCCCACCCTGCACACAGAGCCCAGGACCCCCACCCTGCACACAGAGGCTGAGACCCCCACCCAGCACATTGAGCCCAGGACCCCCACCCAGCACACAGAGCCCGGGACCCCCACCTCAGCTCCCTGCACACCTGGTGAATCTCCTGCCAGCCATTCTCATCGGTGGTTCCCAGTTGAGCATGGTCATGGAGAAGCAGCTCACAGCAGAGGGCATCCCCACCCCCCAGGGCGCTGTGGTACAGGGGTGTCAGACCTCGGCTGTCCTTGTAGTCAGGTGAAGCCCCCAGGTCCAGGAGAGTCTGAGGGCAAGGAGCCTCAGCATCCATGTCAGGCTCACCCCCCAGCCACACACCCTTCCATGACAGGTTCCTCCCTTACTGACCGTCAAGGCCGCCGCATTCCGTTGACGTGTGGCACAATGCACGGCAGTGAGCCCCTCGCGAGTGCGGAAGTCCAGGTGAGCACCACCATTCCTCAGCACCTTCAGCAGGTCCGTGGCATTGTCCAGCTGGGCCGCGAGGCTCAGAGGGCACTCTAGGTTCAGGGGACAGAGGGAGGTGAGGGTCTCAGCTGCCCGAAGACCATGACCCTCCCTGCTCCACTCCTCACCTCCTGAGTCAGGGTCGTGGAAATTGGGGTCCAGCCCCTTGTCCAGCATGCGGGCCACCTTATCTGTGCTGTGTAGCTGGACATAGTCCATGAACTTCTTCAGATTTGCCTAGAACACAGGCCATCCCAGTCAGCCTGGCACCATGACCACTATCATCTATCACACACTTTTCTCCTGCAAACCCCGGGCTACTTGTAGGATGTCCACCGCCCCGCCCCCTTCAGTCTGACCTGTCACCCGAAGGCATGATCATCACCCTCACCACTGCACCCCTATTGTGCCCTGACTCCAACTCGACTGGGCCCACACGTGGCACAAGGCCCTTCCCTGCATCCTGACACTCACACCCACCATGGTCTGAGTCCAGCCAGCCCCTCACCAAGGCTAGGTCACCCTAGCCATGTCCCAAATCAAGTCCCTACTCTACCTCAGTCACTGCCCAGCTCTGTCTCCCTGGTCCCGGTGCCCCAACCTGCCCAGGCAGGAACCAGCCCTGTGGCAGCCCTGAATCCCGCCCACTTCCAAGGTGGCCTGCTCCTTTTCTGGTCATCTTCCTCACCAGCTCACCCCTGGCAGACCCCCACCTGCGGAACCTCTCTCCACCCTGGGGACCCCTCCTGTGATCTGACTTCAACTGCTTTTTATTCATTCACCCAGTCACGCATTAGTTCATCCAGCAAAGCCTCACAGCCCTGGCCGACTCTACGGATGCTATGTGCACAAGGCAAGATCCTTGGCCAAAGGCCTGGGGGCTTCTAAAAACACTCAATGGCGCATCAAAAATAGGAGAGGATGCAACAGAGACCAGAGACCAGCGCCATGGGAAGTGACCTCTTCAGGCAGGCCAGGTCAATGAATCAGGAGGAAGTGCTTACAACCAAGGGCAGTGCGGAGAGGGAGGGCCGGCTGGAGCCAGGCAGGCAGGAACACAGGGCTGTGGTGAGAAATTTGGACTCAACCAAGAAACAGTCAGACTCACTGACGAGCCAAGACTCACTCATGGGAGAAGACTCAGGGTGACAGAGTCACATGAGGGCCAGTAGAGTGGAGTACCATTCCACAAAGGTCTCTGTGCAGCCACAGAACCATGGCTGGTCGCCACCTGTCCTGGGACCACAAAAAAGTCTGGCACAAAAACCTGAGGCTCCTAGGCCACAGACAGGGTCAGGAGAGCACAAGGTGACAGTGCTCATAACACTCTCCTAGGCTCCAGAGACTGTCAACGAAGTGTCCAGCAAGCAAATGCTCACTGGCCCATAGACCCTGGGGTAGGAACTCAGGAAGGCTGTCCATGGAGAGGGACTATGGCACCCACCATGGCCCCCCAACATTCAAAGAAGCACCTGAGGTCAGCCCACCTGGGGGTGGCAGCTGGGCACTGGGCCTGCAATCAACAGAGCTGGCTCAGCCCCAACTTCACTGGCTGCACAGTTGTAAGCAAGTGACAGCTTATCTGCCACTCAGTTTCCCCATCCATGAAGTGCGGTAATTACCATACCACCCGAGAGAGGATTAACAAGATGTATAATTACAGGTGTCCAGCCCTGGTGCGTTGTCCCCAACAGCATCACATCAGAGGCTTGTCCATTCTACACCCTCCCAACCCCACCAGTTCCTCACCGGGCATTCTATCCACCTAAGCCAAGGCTTACCAGGGAAGTCAGCAAGACTCTAACCTGACTGGAGCCCATCGCCAGACCACCATCCCCCAGCCACAGGGCCTGGAATCTGTGCCCAGATCTCCAGCGGGCCCCCACACCCACTGACAAGCAGGGAAAACAGAACACTGAGGGACTGTGGTCAGCCCAAGCTGCGGTGGATTCAGTGGCCACATGGAGGCAACCTCCGGAGTCCTCTCCGCATGACTATCTCTTTACCTTTGTGTGAAGCTTTGCAAACTGCTTATCGTCAATGAGGTTCTGGGCATAAACTCGTCGCTTGTATCGAAACTGCTCAAATAAAAAAAGAGGTGGAGAAAAGGTACCCACCCAGTTGAGTGAGTGAGCACACACATAACCCTTATGCTGCTCATGCCGGCCACTTCTCCCTTACTGCCTTCCTGCACAGACCTTCAGTATAGCGCAGCCAACATGCCCATCCTAGACACACACACACACACACACACACACACACACACACACTGCCACAGTGGGCAGAGCTGACCGTGGCCATGCACCCACCACACACTGGCACGACACAGTGCCACAGGAGTGGGTGCCTCACCTCCTGCAGCCTACAGTGCCCTGTTTCGTTCCTGTCCCAGGATTCCCCAGAAAACCCTACTCCTCCCCCAGACCTAATTTCAGGTATACCTTCTTAGACATCCCTCTTTCCTGTGCCACCACAAAGGCCAGGCCAACTTTGAGCTCCATCACCAAAATCATTTCAGTGCCCCCTGCAGTGTGCCCACCCCCACCCCTAACTCAAAGACCTTCCTGTCAGGACTGACCCAGTCTGTGTCCCCATGACTGGCAAGGCATTCAGTATCCCTTCACACCATGGCTGGGAGTGCAAAGGAGGGAGACTCCGGTTGACCTTCAGAGGCCTGCACTGCTGGGGAGAGGGACGGACTTGTACACAGGCAGTGCTACTTACACCACACATGCCTCTGGGCACTCACTCCTGCTCACACTCGTACCTGCAGAACAAGGCTCCGTGCTCCCATCACACATGTGCTCACGGCATACACTGTTCAAACTGTGCACACCACACATGCCAACCGCTTCATGCACTGTATACTGTGCACCCAGCTTACCACAAGCACTGCTCACACCACCTGCACTGCATCCCCTGCCCAGTATGCAGTGCTGTGCATGCCACTCACCATACATGCTGCTCACACTGCACACGCTGCCCACAGCACATGCTGCATGCACCATTCACTGCACATGCTCACTGCACATCACTGACACTTGCTGCACACACTGTGCCCGCTCACTGCACACACTAGTCTCTCACGGCACACTATGCACACACAGTGGATACTGTGCCCACTCGCTGCACACACGGTATGCTCTCACTGTACACGTTGTACACGTTGACTGCCCACACCATCCCTGTTCACCGCACATGACCACTGCACACTGTACATGCCCACTGTACACACTCTATATGTCACAGTACACTGCACACTGGCCCTCTCCCACACACACTGTATACCTCACCGCACACACTGGCCACACTTACTGCACATCCCTCACGGCACACACTGTACACCCCTTACGCTGAATGCACTAACTGCACACACTGAACACTACATACAGCTCTCACACACGCTGTATACTCGCACTGAACGCACAGACTGTACACTACACACACACTCCCCCACACACACTGTACACCCTCAAAATGAGTGCACACACTGTACACTGCACACAGCCCCCCACTCTGTACATCACTCACACTGAATGCACACACTGTACACTGCACTGGACGCACTGGCGGCCACCGCTCACCCTGCACACAGCGCCCCACACCGCACACGCTGCCCCCACCCTAACTGTTCCCGCCTGTGTCTCGCAGCCGTGCCCTTCACAGCCGCCGCGGAGCTCGGTGGTCCCCCCTGGGCGCTCCCCCCTCCTCCCGGCCCGCCCCGC
>NW_007255811.1:211019-212179 GCF_000164805.1 Carlito syrichta | reverse complement strand
GCCGCGCCGGGGAAGAGACGGGGCGAGGGGCGGAACGTCGCTGGCCAGAGCCACCGGAGCGCCCGGGATCTCGGGGGCTCGGACCTCGCCCGCCCCGGGGACGCTGTCCGCGCCGGACGCAGAGCCTTGCGGGCCCAGGAGCCGCGGGCCGAGTCCGACGCAGGAATCTGGATTCCGGCCACCGTGAGCCACGAACTGGGAGCGTCCCTCTTCCAAGCCTTTCATTTCAATTTAGTCGTTCCTTCCTTCATGGATTTTTTTTTTTTTGAGTTGGAGTCTCACTCCGTCGCCCAGACTGGAGTGCAGCCTCGCCTGCCGGGCTCCGGCGATCCTCCCGCCTCAGCCTTCCAAGAAGCCGGAATTACAGGCGCGCGCTACCACGCCCGGCTGATTTTTTGATTTATTGTAGAGATGAGGGCTCGCTGCCCAGGCGGGTCTCGAACTCGCGGGCTCAGGCAGTCCACTCACTTCAGCCTCCCAAAGGAGCGGGATGACAGGCTGAGCCACGGAGCCGGCTCATGGATTTTTTTATTGTGCCTGTGGTTCGTGCCAGGCTCTGAGTACACAGCCCTGGACAAAATAGAAAACTTGGCCCTGCGCGGTGGCTCAGCCTGTAACCCGGCACTTGGGGAGGCCAAGGCGAGTCGACTGCCTGAGCCCGGGGGTTCGAGACCCAGCCTGGGCAACTTGGCGAGACCTCATCTCTACAAAAAATCAAAGAAATTAGCTGGGCGTGGTGGCTCGCGCCTGTAGTTCCAGCTACTTGGAAGGTTTAGGCGGAAGGATTGCTTAAGCCCAGCAGGTCGAGGCTGCGGTGGCCTGGGCGACAAGAGTGAGACTCCAACTCAAAAACAACGAAAAAAGAAAACTTCAATCTCATGGAGAGGATGATCTAGGGGAAATAACTGTTAACATTTCCATATCGCTAGGTGACAGTCCCTTTCACAGATAAGGAAAATGAAACACAGAGAGTTTAAGTCACTTGGCTAAGATCACACAGGTCTTTTTTTTTTTTTTTTTTGAGTTGGAGTCTCACTCTTGCCCAGACTGGAGTGCAGTGGCAAGCTCATGGCCACTCCAGCATCGACCTGCTGGGTTCCGGCGATCCTTCCGCCTCAGCCTTCTGAGTAGCCAGAATTACAGGCATGCGCTACCACACC
>NW_007255811.1:208852-210533 GCF_000164805.1 Carlito syrichta | reverse complement strand
TCCACTCACCTCAGCCTCCCAAAGCGTGGGATTACAGGCTGAGCCACTGAGCCCAGCTCACACAGGTCTTAAACGGGATTTCAACCACAGGCAATCTGGAGTCAGTGCACAGACCCTTTTATCATGTTAACAGTTCATCACCCAAACTAACAGTTAGCTAGAAAAAAAAGAGTAACTGGCTGGGCGTGGTGGCTCCTGCCTGTAACCCCAGCATTTTGGGAGGCTAAGGCTGGGCCCAGGAGTTCAAGGCCAGCATAGGCAATGTGGTGAGACCGTGTCTCTACAAAAAAAAGGAAAAAGAGAAACACGCTTTAGAGGCACTGAGTCTGTGTGCCATCTCTCCAGCGACACCTCCAGATGTATGTGCGGGCCGTCCACTCCTTGACTGCCTTTTCAGGTGAGCAGTGCTCTCCCTCTCTCCGAGACCAGGTCTCTTCACCAGCTCTGCCTCTCCTCCACCCCTGCCTCCAGGAGCCTCATCCCTCTCTGGATCATCAATCTCCTCGTGTCCTTTCCACATAAAAGCACTGTCTCGTTTTGCCGTCTTTGAAGACGTATGTTCCTGTTTGTCTCCCCACCAGCACCTTCACCCCCTCCATCCTTCCTTTCTCCATCAGCTTGTAAAGATCCTGGACATTTGCCACCTCCACTCTTTCCTTCTGTCCTCAACCCACTAATTGCATGAGGTGGTTTTTGCTGAGGTCTCTTTTGTCCTTTTTTCCTCTGAGGTATTTGACAACCTCCTCACTGAGTCCCTCCAGTGGTTTCCACTGTGTCTTTCTCGGCTGATTTTCCTTTATTTTTTTGAGTTGGAGTCTCACTCCGTTGCCCAGGCTGGAGTGCAGTGGCAAGCTCATGGCCACTCCAGCATCAACCTGCTGGGTTCCAGCGATCCTTCCGCCTCAGCCTTCCAAGTAGCTGGAACTACCATTGTAGAGACGAGGTGAGGTCTCACCATGTTGCCCAGGCTGGTCTTGAACCCTTGAGCTCTGGCAATCCTCTTGCCTCTGCCTCCCAAAGTGCTGGGATTACATGTGTGAACCACCACACCTGGCCAATTTGAGCCTTTCTGAGTCTGCCTTTGATAATTTACTATCTGATATTTATTACTATTTTTATTTTTTGAGTCAGAGTCTCATTCTGTCAGCCAGGCTGGAGTGCAATGTCATGCTCACAACCACTGCAGCCTCCACTTGCTGGGCTCCGGAGATCCTTCCGCCTCAGCCTTCCAAGTAGCGGGAACTACAGATGTGTGCTTACCACTCCCAGCTAATTTTTTTAATTTATTGTAGAGATAAGGTCTCGTCCAGTTGCTCCAGCTGGTCTCGAACCCCTGAGCTCGGGCAATCCTCTTGCCTTGGCCTCCCAAAGTGCTGGGATTACAGGCGTGAACCACTCTGCCTGGTCCCCACTTTTTCATATTCTATTAGTTACCACTTTTTTTCCCCCCTAAACTGCCAATGATGTCTTACACTACTGTGTAAGTAGACAAAATAAAAAAAAATTTCCAAAAAAGAAGCTGAGTATCCGGATTCAAACTCGTCTCCACCTCTTACTAACTCTAGAACATCAGGCAAGTTATTTAATTACTCAGAACCTTTGTTTTCTCTTCATAAAGTCATTACAAGGATTGACACACACACACACACACACACACACACACACACACACACACACACAG
>NW_007255811.1:207986-208688 GCF_000164805.1 Carlito syrichta | reverse complement strand
AAAAAAAAAAAAAAAAAAGCAGAAATTCAGTGTGCGAGGTGCTTTGCACATTATGCACACACATATTAAATAAATGAGTTTGTATCCAATCTTTCACTTACAAAGCCGCAATAAAAAACATCTTGAAAAGGCCGGCTCGGTGGCTCAGCCTACAATCCCAGCACTTTGGGAGGCCGAGGCGAGTGGACTGCCTGAGCCCGCGGGTTCGGGACCCGCCCGGGCAACTTGGCGAGACCTCGTCTCTCCGATAAATCAAGGATAATTAGCCGGGCTTGGTGGCGCGCGCCTGTAGTTCCGGCTACTTGAAAGACTGAGGCGGAAGGATCGCCGGCAGGCAGAGGCAGAGGCTGCGGTGGCCGGGAGCGTGCCACTGCACTCCAGTCTGGGCGACAGGGCGAGGCCCTGACTCAGAAAAAAAGCATCTTGAAAAATCTATCTTTCGAAGCTTTGCCAGTATTTCCAGGGGGCTCGTTTGCTCCTAGAAGTAGAAGCGCTAACTCGGAAGGCTCGGCCATGTTGCAAGCAGCAGCCGCAGGGCCGGGCGGGACGTCCGGCGGCCCCGAGTTCCGCTTTCCGGGGGAATAACTGAGTTCTCGCGGTGCTTTCCGGGAGTTGCCGTCCTCGCGGTGCTCCCCGGGAACTGTGGTCCGATTCGCCTCCGGAAGCCGGCGAGGCGAACGTGCGGGCGGGCGGCAGGACCCG
>NW_007255811.1:204766-207611 GCF_000164805.1 Carlito syrichta | reverse complement strand
CCTGGGGCGACGCAGAGGGCCGGGTCGGCGTCGCGGCCGCGGGGAGTCCCGGGAGGGGCGGCCAGCGATACCCTCGGAGCCTGGCGGACTCGCACCCCGTCGGGAGCCTATCGGGGAACGGGCGGGGGGGCCTGGCCCGGCGGGGCGGGAGAGGTGGGAGTGAGGGCCCTGCTCGGGGAGGAAGAGCTCTGGGCTGAGGCAACTGGGTTCCGGGGAGGGAGAGCTGTAGGCCGAGGGGGATCCGCGTTCCGTGGAGGGAGAGTTCTGCGCTGAGAGGAACCGAGTTCTGGGCTGAGGGAACCGGGTTCCGGGGAGCGAGGGTACCGGGCTGAGGGGGAATTGGGTTCCGGGGAGCGAGGGTACCGGGCTGAGGGAACCGGGTACGGGGAGGGAGCGCTCTGGGCTGAGGGGAACCGGCTTCGGGAAGGCAGAGCTCGGGGCTGAGGGGGAAGCGGGCCGGGACGGCGGCGCTCGGGCTGGGAGCAGGCGCAGGGCTTCCAGGCGAGCTCGCGTGCGGCGGCCCGAGGTGCCTCTCAGGGACGCCGGCGGCGACGGGGCCCGGCAGGTGCCCTCGGCGGGACTGCGAGGAAGCGGGTCCGCTCTTCCCTCCGCGGCAGTGAATACCCTTGGTGGCATTTTCGTCGGGATTTTTTCACTCGCTCGACATTTGTTGGAAATTCAATTTTTGGTAATCTCAAAGCAGTTGTTATGAAGTTTGGAAATTCACAGAGCGTCGTTTAGAAATCCATAAAACATGTGGGAAATGGTCACAGAACAGATAGAGTCGGGATAAAAGGGCTTGGGCTGCTTTTTCCACCACGTATTTTTTTTGAGTTGGAGTCTCACTCTGTCGCCCAGACTGGAGTTCAGTGGCCGCTCCGGGAGCAGTCCTTCAGCCTCAGCCTTCCGAGTAGCCGGAATTACAGGCATGCGCTAGCACCCCCGGCTGATTTTTTGATTTCCCGGCCCTTTTTTTTTTTGAGTCAGCGTCTCACTCTTGCCCAGGCTGGAGTGCCGTGGCATGCTCGTGGCATGCTCGTGGCCACCCCAGCGTCGACCTGCTGCGCTCCAGCGATCCTTCCGCCTCAACCTTCTCAAGGAGCCGGAACTACAGGCTCAGGCAGTCCTCTCGCCTCCGCCTCCCAAAGTGCTGAGATTACAGGCCTGAGTCACTGTGCCCCGCCTTATGGTATTTGAATGTCAGAATTTTGTCCAAAATGGCATGTGTGGTGGGGAAATTGCTAGGAGGTGAGACTGATTAGGGGATGAGACGGGCACCACTGGAGATTTTTAAGTTCAGAAGTGGCAGAAGTACAGGTTAAAAGTATTGAGAAGCCGGGCTTGGTGGCTCAGCCTGTAATCCCACGCTTTGGGAGGCTGAGGTGAGTGAATTGCCTGAGCCCGCGGGTTCGAGACTCGCCTGGGCAGCGAGACCTCATCTCTACAATAAATCAAAAAATCAGCTGGGCATGGTAGCGTATGCCTGTAATTCCGGCTACTTGGAAGGCTGAGGCGGAAGGATCGCCGAAGCCCAGCAAGTCGAGGCTGCGGTGGCCGGAAGCGGCCACTGCACTCCAGTCTGGGCGACCGAGTGAGACTCCAACTCAAAAAAAACAAAAAAACAAAAAAAAAAAAGTATTGAGAGATGAGGTGGTGAGACATTAGAGTTGCTGCTGCTGATGGAGAGCCTGAATGAAGTGTCTGTGGGAATGAACATGGGAAAGGATGTTAGGAATACTGTGCTTCTGGGAGAGTCAGCATGACTTAGGGACTGCTGAGGATGAGAGTGGGACAAGATCTGTAACTTTAGAGGCTGGGGATTTCCTTGACGAGGATACCGATGAGAAGAAGTAGAGTGGATTTTTTTTCTTTTTTTTTTTTTTAGCTGGGGTCTCACTCTGTTGCCCAGACTGGAGGGCAGTGGCACAATCATGGCCACCCCATTGTCGACCTGCTGGGCTCCGGTGATCCTTCTGCCTCAGCCTTCCATGTAGCCGGAACTACAGGCATGCGCTACCACGCCTAGCTAGTTTTTGATTTGTTGTAGAGTTGAGGTCTCGAACCTATGGGTTCAGGCAATCCACTTGCCTTGGCTTCCCAAAGTGCTGGGATTACAGGATGAGCCACTCAGCCCGGCCTAGAGTGGATTTTAAAGGTTGCAGTGGCCATGGAAAGAGGCATGGGGGCGAGTGAGTGACCTGTAGTATGTGCAGATGCAGATTTAGGAGGCAGCTGGAAACAAGGAGGCTTGGTGAGCTTACTGTCTTGACAGTAGCTCTGATTGAGGGCATATGAAGGGGGACCCAGAAAAACCTGGAATTTTTTGGAGGGTGGGCTCCTTACAGTATAGACTTCCTCTGCTAGGTAGGTAAGTGTTCTAGAAACCTAGCAGCATCAAGTATACCAGCTAGCGTTGTTGTGAGAGGCTGTGTTTGACCTCAGCAAATTTTTTGGGGGGGGATATTTTCAATGCATTTGTCCATTTCATGAAGGATGCTATGCATTAACACACTGTGCTCAGTGTTTAGCAGTTAATGACCAAAGAAGGCATACCTCTTCCCCCATTCTCCAGCCTCCCTGTTCACTTGATCTCCCCTAGTGACTTTTTTTGTTTCCACAATGAAAATAGTCCTTAAAGGGAAACGTTTTGCTGATGGAAGAAGAGAACAAAAAATAGGAGAAGCACTAAAAGACATCAAAATCGATAGAGTTCAAAACTGTTTTGAGCCGGGCTCGGTGGCTCAGCCTGTAATCCCGCACCTTTGGGAGGCTGAAGTGAGTGGACTGCCTGAGTCCGCGGGTTCGAGATCCGCCTGGGCAGCGAGACCTCATCTCTACAATAAAT
>NW_007255811.1:201933-204231 GCF_000164805.1 Carlito syrichta | reverse complement strand
CTTCCGCCTCAGCCTTCCAAGTAGCCGGAATTACAGGCGTGTGCTACCATGCCCGGCTAACTTTTGATTTATTGTAGAGATGAGGTCTCGCCAAGTTGCCCAGGCGAGTCTTGAACACGCAGGCTCAGGCAATCCACTCACCTCAGCCTCCCAAGGTGCGGGATTATAGGCTGAGCCACCGAGCCTGGCCAATCCCTTTCTTAAAGTGTTATGATCATTGTTCAGGGTTTACTTATGAGTGAGAACATATGGTACTCTGTTGTTTGTTTCTGTGATACGATAGACTCTAAGTATGATAGACTCTAAATCCATCCAAGCTCCTGTGAAGTCCATATGTTTGTCCTTCTTTATGGTTGCATAATATTCCATTGTGTCTATGTACCAGATTTTTTTAATCCAGTCTAGCTTCGATGGATAGCATGGTTGGTTCCATGTTTTTGCTATTGTGACTAGAACTGCAACAAACATGCATGTGCAGATATCTTTTTTGCAGAATGATTTGAGTTCTTCTAGGTATATTCCCAATAGGGGTTTTTTTTGGTCCCCCTTATATATGGGAAAAAACCTTGGGGAAATTTTTTATTTTTATAAGGAAGTATCAGAATATGCATTTCTTCCACTTAATAATGAGCATCTCAGCTAGGCGCACTGGCTTACATCTCTAATCCTAGCACTTTAGGAGGCTGAGGTCAGAGGATCTCTTGAACTCAGGAGTTCGAGACCAGCCTGGGCAACATTCCAAGACCTTGTCTCTACAAAAAATTATTTGAGGGTGGTGATTTGTGCTTATAGTCTTGCTACTTGGGAGGCTGAGGCAGGAGGACCTCTTGAGTCCAGGAGGTTGAGGCTGCAGTGAGCTATGCTCGTATCACTGTACTCCAGCCGGGGCAACAGAGCGAGAACCTGTCTCAAAAAGGAAAAAGCTTACCAAGTTGCCTGGGCTGGTCTCGAACCCGCGGGCTCAGGCAATCCACTCGCCTCGGCCTCCCAAAGTATTATAGACTTGAGCCACCGCGCCCGGTCGGTCATGTTTATTTAAACCTCCTTTGTGCGTTATTAGCTGGTGACACTAGGCAAACTCAGTAGATGCTGATGAGACTGGATTGAATTATTTTCTCTGAAACTAGTTTACCTGTAGTAGGTCCAGATTATGGCTGATACCTAAAGTAGAGACCAGAAAATTCCTGGTTTTGCTACTTGCTGCTTAGTCTTTTTTTCCACAGCCTTGACTTGTTGGGCTCCGGCGATCCTTCCGCCTCAGCCTTCCAAGTGGCTGGAACTACAGGCGTGCGCTACCACACCCGGCTAGTTTTTGATTGATTGTAGAGATGAGGTCTCGCCAAGTTGCCCAGGCGGGTCTCGAACCCATGGGCTCAGGCAATCCACTCACCTCAGCCTCCCAAAGTGCAGGATTGCAGGCTGAGCCACCGAGCCTGGCTTGCTGCTTAGTCTTGGGAAAGACTCTGAATTATTTCTACTTTCAGTTACAAGCTAAACATCTACTCAGAGAGGGTCCAGACACACTCGAGATACAGAACTTGCCTCATGGTGGCCCTTGTGCTTGCCTACTCATTCTGGGTTCTTGCAGCTAGAAAATAGGGATGATGCTTGTCAGGTGACGTCTTGAGTTGATTGACTTTCGTGGATAAAGTGGGAACACTGATATTATGGATCTCAGTTTGGAGTTTCCATAGAATTATCACTTTACCTGAACCGTTTTTTTTCAGTTGGAGTCTCGCTGCCTTGTATCTAGTGGAACTAGGGAACTAGGCTGGAGTGCAGTGATATGCTCATGACCACCACAGCTGCGACCTGCTGGACTCAGGTGAACCTTCTGCTTCATCTTCCAAGTAGCTGGAACTGGAGGTGTGCACCACCACGCCTGGCTAATTGTTTTTATTTATTGTAGAGATGAGGTTTTGCCGCATTGCCCAGGCTGGTCTTGAACTCGTGAGCTCAGGCAGTACTCTCGCCTCCACCTCCCAAAGTACTTGGATGACAGGTGTGAGTCACCGCACCCGCCTGAACCTGGTTTTTTTGTTGGTTTGTTTTTGAGTTTGACTCTCACTGTCGCCCAGGCTGGAGTGCAATGGTATGCTCACTGCCATCTCAGCCTCAACCTGCTGGGCTCAGGTGATCTTCCAGCCTCAGCTTCCAAGTAGCTGGAACCACAGATGTGCACCACCATGCCTGGCTGTGAACCTGGTTTTTATTTTTAATTTTTGAGTTGGAGTCTCACTCTGTCGCCCAGACTGGAGTGCAGTGGCACGCTTCCGGCCACTGCAGCCTTGACCTGCT
>NW_007255811.1:198629-201856 GCF_000164805.1 Carlito syrichta | reverse complement strand
TTGTAGAGATGAGGTCTCACCAAGTTGCCTGGGCGGGTCTCGAACCCGCAGGCTCAGGCAGTCCACTCACCTCGGCCTCCCAAAGTGCTGGGATTACAGGCTTAGCCACTGAGCCTGGTGGTTTTTATTTTTTAAATTTAATTTTATTTGTTTATTTATTTTGAGTTGGAGTCTCACTCATTGCCCAGGCTGGGTGGGGTGCAGTGGCACACACACTCACGGCCACCTGGCGTCGACCTTCTGGGCTCCAGTGATCCTTCTGCCTCAGCCTTCCAAGTGGTGGAAACTACAGACACATGCTACCACGCCCGGCTATGGTTTTTAATGTTATATTAGTTAGCATCTGATTTTTTTTCACTAATGGGACGTTCTGACAAGAAGAAGGGCTACTAGAGGGAAAGACTTAATGACTTTACCACTAACTTTACCACTGGCTGCATTACTTTGGGCAAAGTAATATCCTCAATATAAAAAGAGGATGGTAGTACCTATTTCATTTTATTATAGGGATTAGGTCCAGCACATTTATTTATTTATTTATTTATTTTTGAGTTGGAGTCTCACTCCATCACCCAGACTGAAGTGCAGTGGACGTTCCCGGCCACCACAGCCTCGACCTGCTGGGCTCCAGCAATCCTTCCGCCTCAGCCTTCCAAGTAGCTGGAACTGCAGGCGCACGCTACCAAGCCCGGCTAATTTTTTTGACTTATTGTAGAGATGAGGTCTTGCCTGCCCAGGTGGGTCTCGAACCCACGGGCTCAGGCAATCCACTCACCTCAGCCTCCCAAAGTGCTGGGATTATAGGCTGAGCCACCGAGCCCGGCTGGGTCCAGCATATTTAAAGCACTGAAAACAGTGCCAAGTCTAAAGTGAGTGCTCAGTAATGTTGTGTATTACTGTATGTCATCCTGAGTGGGGGGCGTGCTCTGAAAATAAGGAGAAATGACTGATGTATTTCACCTCCAGGAATTAACAGAAGAAAAATGATAGAACAAGGGGATGGTGCCCTGTCCTGGAGTTTCCCATGAAGGGAATTCAGAGAGATGGCTTCAAGGATACTGCCCCTACTCTATTTTCATTTTGGAGATACAGAGTATTTGGAGTGACTAGCAGTAAAAATCCAATGGATATGGTCCCTTTTTTTTGAGTTGGAGTCTCACTGTCGCCCAGGCTGGAGTGCAGTGGCATGCTCACGGCCACCGCAGCCTCGACCTGCTGGTCTTAGGCAAACCTTCCTCCTCAGCCTTTCTCTACTTGTTTTAGAGCCAGGCACTGGGTTGGTATTGATTGGGGAATTTGTGTCCCATGCTGTTTAGAGGCTGTGCCAGGGAACTGCATGGAATAGTAGGATGTGATCCAGCAAGTGAGCTGAATCCTCAGGACTTTCAGGAAAGAAGACAGAGTAATGCTCGCATTCACCATTGACACACAAAAGAGAAAGAGGTGAAGAGGCATGTTAGGCCATAGCTTGAGAAATCAAGGGCTGGTCCTTAGAGGTGGAACAATCCTGTATTCTCCTAAGTGCTTACAGTGCTAGTGCTTACCTACGGAGAGTGTGGTAGGCCTTGCAGAGGGGTTTTGGGAGCAAGATATCTGCTTAAAGAGTAAAACAAAGCAAAACAAATCCTTGTATCTAGTGGAAATAGGGAACTTTTAGGAGACTTGGTACAGGAAACTTACTGAAGAGTCAGGGTAGGATGCCGTTTCTGGCTTGATACTGACATGTTTCCACCTCTTGGGTATTGGTGATAGCCAGATAATAACAGTATTTTACTTAGCCACACTCTTGGCCAGCTAGCTGATAGGATTTCCATCTCCTTCACTAAGCATTGAGGATTACTATGGTCGGTATAGTTTGTAGTGATCTTCTATGTGTGAGCAAACTGGTCTGAGATCCCAAAGAAAGGGGATACCTGTTGGTGAGTTAACGTGGGAAGAATGAGATGTGGGAAGCTGAGGGTTGCTCCAGTGCCTTTTCTAGAGGCTGCAGAAGTTTTATCCATCCTCTCAAGGTCCCCTGTCCAGATACTCCTTTCCTTTCAAAGCCTGGCTTAAGGCTTTGAATGGGTACTTCTCAGTCTTCAGTGTACATCAGAATTACTTGGTTGACTTCAGCCTCTTCACCATTGACACACTGGGCTGGATAATTCTTTGTGGTGGGAGGCGGTCCTGTGGCCTCTAGTAGATGCCTGTAGTACCTCCTCTCCTGGTTGTGACAACTAGAAATGACAAATGTCTAGACATTGACAAATGTCCCTGGAGGCAAAATTGCCCCAGGTGAGAACCACTGATCTCAAGTGATTGTTAAAAATGTAGGCCCCTAGTCTTTCCCTTGAAAGATCTGACCCAGTAGTGGGGTAGGGAGACCTAGGATCTTTGTATTTGGGAGACACCCAGGAGGTTCTGAAAGGGCGATCGCAGCTCTGCAGTGCCAAGGCGTGTTCTTTCCTAAGCTCAGGATTGTACAGACTCATACTCGGCTTGTTCTCCATTTCATCTTTCTGTCTTGTTTTACAATCTTTTCCCAGTCAATGTCAAGTTTTTGTGGATAATCATCCTCAGAGTGCTGACCAGGCTCAAGTAAAATCATATCAATTAGGCTGGGCACAGTGGCGCACACCTGTAATCCCAGCACTTGGGGAGACCAAAGTGGGAGGATCGCTTGATGACAGGAGTTTGAGACCAGCCTGGGCAATGTAGTAAGGCCCCATCTCTGTTTAAAAAATAATACCAGTAAACCAGGCGTGGTGGCTTACACCTATAATCCCAGCACTTTGAGAGGCTGAGGTGAGAAGATTGCCTGAGTCTATGGCTTTGGTTAGTTAAGGGTTGGTCTTTGGCCTTCACCCTTTGACAGGGAACCTGAAAGTTTCTTAGTGACTATTATGCTAAACCATGAATTGAAAAATTGGGTTGTCCTAGTCTTCCATCTGATAGAGTTTTCTTTTGATTTGCCAAGGGGTGAAGTGGTCTGCCAGCTTGGCCTGCAGTAAAATGTAATTATAAAAATGTGTGAATGCTTCCTAAAACCTGCCTATGGAAAATTTATCTATGTGTAACCTGTGCTAGCTACCCTGCCTCACGGTGGTCGTGAGCATGCCACTGCACTCCAGCCTATGCAACAGAGTGAGACTCTGACTTAAGCAACAACAAAAAAGATACAGATTTTTTTTTTTTGAGTTGGAGTCTCACTCTGTTGCCCAGACCGGAGTGCAGTGGCCGCTCCC
>NW_007255811.1:192150-198609 GCF_000164805.1 Carlito syrichta | reverse complement strand
CAACAGGCGTGCGCTACCACGCCTGGCTAATTTTTGATTTATTGTAGAGATGAGGTCTCACCAAGTTGCCCAGGCGGGTCTCGAACCCACAGGCTCAGGCAATCCACTCACCTCAGCCTCCCAAGGCGCGGGATTACTGGCTGAGCCACCGAGCCCGGCTAAGATGCAGATTTTAAAAAATTGTGTGACTCGGGTCTTCCAGAGAGAAGTTGCCCTGAAGGTCACCGGGCCAGCAGTTTCTAAGGTCTAGGAATAAAAGACTTCATTGATTTACCATTCCGTGGAGGGGATTTGAAGTCATTCCTAAGTATGATAGTAGGTGAAATTCGTATTGAAAAGTTGCTTGATTCTTTTTTATAGTTTGCTTGTGTCTTATTTCTTTTCTTTTCTTTTTTCTTTTTGAGTTGGCGTCTCACTCTGTCACTTAGACTGGAGTGCAGTGGCTGCTCCTGGCCACTGCAGCCTCCATCTGCTGAGCTCTGGCGATCCTTCCACCTCAACCTTCCAAGTAGCTGGAACTACAGGTGCGTGCTACCACGCCTGACTAATTTTTTTTTTTTTTTGAGTTGGAGTCTCACTCTGTCACCCAGACTGGAGTGCAGTGGCTGCTCCCAGCCACCACAGCCTTGGCCTGCTGGTCTCCGGCGATCCTTCCGCCTCAGCCTTCCAAGTAGCTGGAACTACAGGCGCGCGCTACCACGCCCGGCTCATTTTTGATTTATTGTAGAGATGAGGTCTCGCCAAGTTGCCCAGGCGGGTCTCGAACCCTCAGGCTCAGGCAATCCACTCACCTCCGACTCCCAAAGCGCAGGATTACAGGCTGAGCCACCGAGCCTGGCATAACTTTTGATTTATTGCAGAGATGAGGTCTCGCCAAGTTGCCTAGGCGTGTTTCAAACCCACGGGCTCAGGCAATCCACTTACCTCGGTCTCCCAAAGCACTGGGATTACAGGCTGAGCCACTGAGCCTGGCTGTTTGTGTCTTGTTTCTGAGAAACTGCGTTAAAGTCTAAGATGACATTCTGGTGGGACTGCTGTGCCTTTGCTGTGTTTACTTCTTCGTCAGAGGGTTTAAAAGCCCGGATCAGCAGGCATCGTAGCATGAAGAATGTGCCTTTCTGTCTCTTCTGGTCCCATAGCATCTTTTTTGTACTTCTCTGTGTATTCTCACAGTCTGCCTTGTCCCTCGGGTTATGATATGTTTGCCTCTGGATCGGGTCTGGAGTCTCCTCCCTGGCCCTGAGTGCCTAAAGTGGTGCTTTACACAGTACTGAGGTACTCCTTCTCTCGTTGTGGTATTTCAGTGATGCTGAGAGAATCATTCGATAACAGTCTAGTCTGGTCCTCCTGTTCAACTTGTAAGGACACTGAGGAGCACGATGACTTAGTGTCACCTGCTGGGTTGGGAGACCTGTGTGCCAGGCTTAGTTCTGCTGGCTGATTGTTCCATTATGTCCTACAGCTTCTCAGCTAGTGCTAATTCCCTCTACAAGGGGAGTGGCAGTGACTGAAAGAGGAAAAAGCACTGGGAGAATGTAACCAGATGACACTCACATTACTGGTGTGCTGCAACTTTCTATACTACCAGTCAGATATTTTAGGAGCACAGGCTTAATTTCCGAGACTCGGGGAAAAGCTTGTCTCCTTATCCACCACCTTAGAAACTCTTGCTTGCTGTGCTCTCTTGGTAGGAGTGCTGGCTGGAGGAGCAGACTGCATTTGGTCAGTTTCCAGTCATATTTCAGGCAGGTTCAGTGGTAAATTCCAATTGCCAGTGATTATGACAGACAATAGTGCGTTGAGGCCTGTGCCTGAATTTCCCTCTCCTCCAGAGGGAGGGATAGACTTTAAGTTTTAGGAAATCTGGTATTTGGGTTGGAATTGTTTTTCCCTCCTCTCCTGTTCCCTTTTACTTATTAGAAAATACTGATTCATGGCTCATGCCTGTAATCCCAGCACTTTGGGAGGTGAAGGTGAGAGAATTGCCTAAGCCTAGGGATTTGAGACCAGCCTGGGCAACACGGTAAAACCTCATTCTACAATGAATAAAAAAAAATATCTTGGCATGATGGCACATGCCTGTAGTCCCAGCTACTCGGAAGACTGAGGCAGAAGAATTGCCTGAGCCCAGGAGGTCGAGGCTGTGGTGGCCAGGATCATGCCACTGCACGACGGCCTGGGTGACAGAGTGAGACTCGGATACACACACACACACACACACAAATCTGAAATGGAGAAAGTGAACTTATTAGATTTGGGGTGGGCATTGATTAGCTGTAACCCAACTGTAAACCCTCAGGGGAACGTTTATAAGCATGTGCTTTTCACACCCAGGGACTTGGGTTCCTGCTGCTTCTGCTGATCGAATGGATGAAGCTGAGCAAGGCAAGATCTATATCCACTGAGCTGAGAATGCATTGCTTTTGATTTATTTTAAGAGGGTCCTTTGATTTCCAATTTGTTCTCCCCGGATAACGACATCTTCTTGACAGCCTATTTAAAAGACACAAGAATGTTTTGAGCAGAGGCTATATTTTATGCTTCAAGGCAAGGCCATGATCAGTGTAATTTAAATTGTCCGAAAGAGGCTTCTCTTTTTATTGTTGTTGTTACTTTTCCCTTCAGTTCTCTCTGAACAGAATTTGAGGGATGAGTTAAGCCTTGACAGGGATAGGTCTTACTAAAATTTTAGGTCAGATTGAGAACTTTTCAGGGTCCTCTCCTTTTCAGAATCAGTCAGTGAACAGCATACACTGAGCATTTACCAAGAGCCAAGTTCTTATATAAAAAGTATAAGGTGTAGTCCCTGTGCTAAAGATGCTTGTTTTTCCCTCCTCTCCTGTTCCTGTTCTAGTTGGGGAAATTTTCTGTGCTTTGGGATATATTCAAAGATCAATTTCCTTTTTTGGCTGTATGCATTAGAGAATGTCTCAGAGGTAATCTTTTGTATTATCGGATGCATCTCTTCCTTAAGCCAAATTTTGATTTTGATTTGGAGGATAGGGCATCTTTTCCAAAAGTCATTGAACTAAATTAGTTCTGCGCTTTGGATTGTCTGGAAGTAAAACCAGGCTCCTCCCTAGCTCCCATACTAGTTGTTGGTTGAGATTGAGTTTCACATTTGGAGTCTAGGATTTAAGAGAGAAACTTTGTTAATGATAGAAAGAACCAGGTAGATGAGGGAATAATGTGTAAATCTACAGTAGAGACCTCATTTAAAAGTAAAAAAAGAGAATTCCTTAAAGTAAGATGGGACAATTTGGGTATGATTCAGGGAACTACTTTTATGTAGAATTGAAAAATACATTGGGCTGGGCATGGTGGCTCACTCCTATAATCCTAGCACTTTGGGAGACCAGGGAGGGAGGATTGCTTGAGCCCAGGAGCTCAAGACTAGCCTGGGCAACATAGACGCTGTCTCTATTAAAATAAATAAATAAACAAATAAGCCGGGCTCGGTGGCTCAGCCTATAATCCCGTGCTTTGGGAGGCTGAGGTGAGTGAATTGCCTGAGCCCACGGGTTCAAGACCCGCCTGGGCAATTTGGCGAGACCTCATCTCTACAATAAATCAAAAAATTAGTCAGGTGTGGTAGTACGCGCCTGTAGTTCCAGCTACTTGGAAGACTGAGGCAGAAGGATCGCTGGAACCCAGCAGGTCGAGGCTGCGGGGGCCGGGAGCGGCCACCGTGCTCCAGGCTGGGTGACAGAGTGAGACTCCAACTCAAAAAAATAAAAAATAAAATAAAATAAATAAGATAAAATAAAGAAAAATACATTGACATCTGAACTGTAATAGTGTTATTAATGTATACAATTAAATTTAGTAGTAGTATATTATTATAGTCAGATGTTTTGAAATCAGATTTTATTTTGGCCTAACTGCTATTTTCTGCCATGAATCTCTTTCCAGAGGAATTTCTGATGGCAGTCAAGTGCAAGTGATTTGTGAGGCAGTGAAGGCCAAGTACTGTACAGTGATGAGGACCTACTTTGGGGAAATCAATGGAGCACATCAGTCTGCAACACACTTCCTGCCTTAATGGCTCGAAGCTGGATCAATATTTGAAGCTTAATTTCCCCATCAGTCTGTGGACAGTGTGTGCTTTGCAGCCTTCTTTCCGTCATCCTCAAATATATGGCCAGACCTATTGTATTATAGGTGGAACTAGTTACACTTTCCTGTTTGGTTTGGATCTGCTTTAAGCCTTGTCTGCTGGCATGTTTTAGGGATATAAAATGTGTTATGCTGTAGGCCATGTAATGGTGTAAACCTTGAAATTATCTGGTCTGGGAGGGAGTGTTGGATAGATGCACATGCTCTATAGCATGGTTCTTTATCAGTTCTTCCTCCTAAAAAATTTCTCATCAAGTGGTGTTTCAGTAGACTCTGTGGCATCTTGGAGAGCATTCTGGCATTGACTGTGCCTTTCTTTTCTTTTTTCTTTTAAAAGACTATTTTTATTTTTGTATTTTGTATTTTTATTTTTTGAGTTGGAGTCTCACTCTGTCGCCCAGACTGGAGTGCAGTGGCCGCTCCCGGCCACGCAGCCTTGGCCTGCCGGGCTCCGGCGATCCTTCCGCCTCAGCCTTCCGAGTAGCCGGAATTACAGGCGTGTGCTACCACGCCTGGCTGATTTTTGATTTATTGTAGAGATGAGGTCTCGCCAAGTTGCCCAGACGGGTCACGAACCCGCGGGCTCAGGCAATCTACTCACCTCAACCTCCCAAGGCATGGGATTACAGGCTGAGCCACCGAGCCCGGCTGACTTCGTTTTTTTAGAACAGTTTTAGGTTCACAGCAAAATTGAGAGGAAGTTGCAGAGATATCTCGTATTTCACCTTGCTCCACACATCCACAGCCTCCCTGTCAGCATCTTTCATCAGTTTCCACTCTGGTATAATTGGTGAACTTACATTGATATATTATTATCACCCAAAGTCCACAGTTTACATTAGGATTCACTCATGGTCTTATATGTTCTGTGAGTTTGGACAAATGTGTAATGACATACATCTACCATTATAGTATCATACAGAGTATTTTCACTGCCCTAAAATGTGACTTTTTTTTCCATAGATTCTCTAACCATGGCACAGGTAGAGAAACGAGGGGGTTTGCTCCGGAAATCTTCAGCCTCCAAAAAACCACTGAAGGAAAAAGTGGTGCTGATGTATGATGAAATCTTTATGGTAAGACCCAGAGCCTTGTCATTCTGTACAACCTTTCTCCATGGTTTCTTGGTCCAAAATAAGGAATAGAAACAGCCTTGCTTCTGCCTGCCGCTTTCAAGTGTGAAAGAGGAGGGCGAGAGAGAGAGGGCTTAGGGCAAGAGTGAGCTCTCTCTTATTAAGGCTTATGATGTATTAGTATAGCTTATTATTGTGTTGGTCTTATAGATTGTTATCATAGCTGGTTAAAACAATTGAAAGGAGGGAGGAAGACTGGGAACGCTTCTTTTCTGAGTATCTTTTTTTTTGTTTGTTTTTTTTTGTTGTTGTTGTTTTTTTGAGTTGGAGTCTCACTCTGTCGCCCAGACTGGAGTGCAGTGGCCGCTCCTGGCCACCGCAGCCTCGACCTGCTGGGCTCCGGCGATCCTTCCGCCTCAGACTTCCGAGTAGCCGGAATTATAGGTGCGCGCTACCACGCCCGGCTCATTTTTTGATTTTATTGTAGAGATGAGGTCTCGCCTGCCCAGGCAAGTTTCGAACCTGCGGGCTCAGGCAATCCACTCACCTCAGCCTCCCAAAGGCACGGGATTACAGGCTGAGCCACTGAGCCCAGCCTGAGTATCTTTAAGAAAGGCTTGTTCTCCTTGTGTTCTGACTTAAGGGCTCTATCCTAAATATCCTATACAATTCCTTTTGGCCCTAGAATTCTATAATTCACATATTTTAAAAAAGACATGGGACCCAAAGAACCCCGGAATTTATGTATAAAAATTGTGTATTTTTTTTTTGAGTTGGAGTCTCACTCTGTCGCCTAGGCAGGAGTGCAGTGGCACACTCAGGGCCATCCCAGTTTCAATCCGCTGGGCTCTGGCAGTCCTTCTGCTCAGCCTTCCAGGTAGCTGAAAAGAACTGTGTATTCTTACATATTGAAACTTTAGCCACTTTCAAAATACTCCCCATTTGATGCCATACACTTAACAAAACGCTTTTTCACTGCTCAAAACAGTTTTTGAACTCATCAATTTTGATGGCTTTTTTTTTTCCCCTTTTTTTTTTTTTGAGTTGGAGTCTCACTCTGTCGCCCAGACTGGAGTGCAGTGACTGCTCCCGGCCACCGCAGCCTTGGTCTGCCGGGTTCCGGCTATCCTTCCGCCTCAGCCTTCCGAGTAGCCAGAATTACAGGCACGCGCTACCATATCTGGCTGATTTTTTGATTTATTGTAGAGATGAGGTCTCGCCAAGTTGCCTAGGCAGGTCTCAAACCCGCGGGCTCAGGCAATCCACTCAC
>NW_007255811.1:184190-191728 GCF_000164805.1 Carlito syrichta | reverse complement strand
AAGGCTGAGGTGGAAGGATTGCCTGAGCCCAGCAGGTCGAGGCTGCAGTGGCCATGAGCGTGCCACTGCACTCCAACCTGAGTGACAGAGTGACACTCCAACTCAAAAAAAAGAAAATCTACAATAAATAAAAAAATTATCTGGGTTTGGTGGTGTGTGCCTGTAGTTTAGCTACTTGGAAGGCTGAGGCAGAAGGATTGCCTGAGCCCAGCAGGTTGAGGCTGCAGTGAATGTGAGTGTGCCACGGCACTCCAGCCTGGGTGACAGTGAGACTCTGACTCAAAAAAAAAGTTTTCTTTTGAGGACTTTTTTCATTGGCGAAACAGAAAAAAATTCCTTGGAGTGAGATCAGAATGAATAGGGAGAGTAGAGTATGGGGGTCATACTGTTTTTAGTCAAAAACTACTGAATACTCAGTGCAGTGTGGGCAGTTGCTCTTGTAAATCACCCATCATGAAATGGACAAACGTACTGAAAGAATCTCCAAAAAAAATTCATTGAAGCCGAACTCAGTCTTCTCATAACACTAGCTGGTACACTGATGCCATTGGGTTCCTAGAATACTTACCTAGTGGAGGAGGCCTGTACTACAAGAGGCACATCCTCCAAAAGATAATTCCAGCTTTTTTGGGGGTCCCCCCCTATGTATTATTCTATTTTATCTCAAACTGTTGATGGACAAAACAATTGTTTACTTAAACTATCTAATTCTCCAACTTTGAGATAACTGAGGAATTATGAGCAATTGCATTTGAGAATTTCTTTAGGTCCTTAGAAATGGTGGTTGGCCATGGTCCAAGTCTGTGTTGTAAAAGATACCTTATCAGGGAAGATTAATTAAATGCCCTGTAGGAGTATTTGCCTTCTTAAATTCTGGTCATAAGTAGTACATGTAAAGTAGAATAATACATATACAAAGATTGATCACGTATTGAGTTCCGACTGTGTGCCTAACACTACTCCAAATGTATCAGTAAACATATTCTAATTCTGATAAAAACTGTGAGGGCATGGGTACTAGCCTCATTTTACAGATGAGGTAACTTGAGATCTAAGCTGGAAGATGATAGATCTGTGATTTGAACCTTGGGGCCTGACTCCAGAGCTCTTACTCTTTCAGCCTTGCCACATGGCTCAGAATAGATAATGCAATCAACTAAAATATATAAAGAAAATTTGTACAGGTTGCCAAGATCAGTACAAGTGACTATACAGACAATGAGTAGGTACCAGGGTCCTGTGAGGGCTCTTTCTTTGTTATATAAGCTTTGGGGATGGGAAGTGAGTTCCATGAATTCTGTTTCATTTGTAGACACCAAAATGACACTATAGACGTGTGAGGGTCAAAGTGTCACCCCTGCTGGGGAGCAGGACTTGAAAGTGATATTAAGAGTTAACTAAATGAGGACATGATGAGAAGGCCAGAAATGTTGCTTCTCTGTGCTGGTCTCAAAAAATCCAAAAGAGATTATACATATTTTATTATTAGATCAGGAATTCTTCTTCTTTTTTTTTCTTTTGAGTTAGAGTCTTACTCTGTCACCCACACTGGAGTGCAGTGGCATGGTCACGGTCACCCCAGCGTCGACCTGCTGGGTTCTGGCAATCCTTGCGCCTCAGCCTTCCAAGTAGCTGGAACTTCAGGCGTGTGCTACCGCGCTTGGCTAATTTTTGATTTATTGTAAAGATGAGGTCTCACCAAGTTGCCTGGACTGGTCTCGAACCCGTGGGCTCTGGCAATCTACTTGCCTCAGTCTCCCAAAGGGCTGGGATTATAGGCCAAGCCACCGAGCCTGGACAGGAATTCTTAACTAATAAAGACATTAGGTCTTGGTAGTAATTTTGTTTAATTTTTTGAGTCAGGATCTCACTCTGTTGCCTGGACTGTAATGCAGTGGCACGATCTTGGCTCGCTGTAGCCTTGACCTCCTGGGCTTGGGTTATCCTTCCGCCTCAGCCTCCCAAGTAGCTGGGTCTACAGGCATGTGCCACCAGGCCTGGCTAAGTTTTTGTAGATGAGGCCTCACTGTGTTGCCTAGGCTGCATATAGTATTCCTAATGCTTTTGGTGTTAGCTGGGAAAGTTGATTTTGCTTATCTTTTGGTTTCAGACAGAGGATCCCAGTAAGTACAGTCCTCGGTTTTGGGAGGAGCTCTTTCTCATGAAGGTAAGACTCGGTGGCATCTTTGGAATTTCCTGGTAAACAAGATTGCGTCTTCATATGTTCTAGATGCTACATAAAAACGCACTCAGCCCCTTATTGTTTCCCTGGCAGGTGAATTTGGAGTACCTGGAAGGCAAGTTGGAATCTCTTGATGGTGAGGAGTTAATGAAGATCAAGGACAATGTTAATTGCTTATTCCAACACTGCATCCAGGCTCTGGGAGAGGAGCATCCAATTCGAGTTGTCAATGCGTTGCAGGTACAAGGCTGGGAGACTGGGAAAGTCTTAAATTTAACAGTTGAAAGGAACTGTAACACATCTGTCAGAACCTAGTTGCCCTTAGGTGTAAGATTTTCTTTTTTTTTGAGTTGGAGTCTCACCCTGTCGCCCAGGCTGGAGGGCAGTGGCACACTCACCTGCTGGGCTCTGGCGATCCTTTCTGCCTCAGCCTTCCAGGTAGCCGGAACTACAGGCATTTGCTACCACACCTGGCTAATTTTTGATTTATTGTAGAGACAAGGTCCCGCCAAGTTGCCTGGGCTGGTCTTGAACCTGTGGGCTCAGGCAGTCTACTCGCCTTGGCCTCCCAAAGTGCTGGAATTATAGGCTGAATCACCGAGCCCGGACTTTGTTAAATTTCTTTAAGTAATCAAACATTTATGCCATGTTTGTTTAACCACCTTCCTGTTTATACAGATGGGTGCTTATAGGAGTCATCTTGTCCATTTGTATAATATAATCTAATATCAATGTAGAATTTTTTTTTTTGTTTTTTGTTTTTTTTTGAGTTGGAGTCTCACTCTGTCACCCAGACTGGAGTGCAGTGGCCACTCCCGGCCACCATAGCCTCGACCTGCTGGACTCTGGCGATCCTTCTGCCTCAGCCTTCCAAGTGGCTGGAACTACAGGCAGGCACTACCATGCCTGGCTCATTTTGATTTATTGTAGAGATGAGGTCTTGCCAAGTTGCCCAGGCGGGTCACGAAAGAATTTTTTTTTCTTGAGTTGGAGTCTTACTCTGTTGCCTACGCTGGAGTGAGTGGCACACTCCTGGCTACCGCAACCTCGACCTGCTAGGCTTAGGCAATTCTTCTGCCTCAACCTTCCAAGTAGCCGGAACTACAGGTGCGTGCTACTGTGCCCAGCTAATTTTTTGGTTTATTGTAGAGGTAAGGTCTCACCATATTGCCCAAACTGGTCTTGAACTCAGGGGCTCAGGCAATCCATCCGCCTTGGCCTCCCAAAGTGCTGGGATTACAGGCTGAGCCACCGAGCCCAACTGGCCATTATAAGCTTCTTGAGGGCGGAGACTTTGATAGTTTCCTTCAGTACTTCATTCCTAGTGTGTAGAATGTTCTTTGTGCATGGAGAACAGTGCCTAGCAGATAGTTGGTACTCTAGAAGCAAATTATTGATTTTTTGAGTTGGGATCTTACTCTCTTAAACTGTAACATAAATGCTAAAATTAATTTTAAGCTAATTGCGGTGGCTCATGCCTCTAATCTCAGCTCTTTGGGAGGCTGAGGTGGAGGGATTGCTTGAGTCCAGAAATTTGAGACCAGTCTGGGCAACAAAGCAAGACTTCATCTCTACAAAAAAATAGAGACATTAGCTGCTGTGGTGGCATGTGCCTGTAGCCTCAGCTACTCAGGAAACTGAGACAGATCGTTTGAGCCCAGGAGTTCGAGGTTGCAGTGACCCGTGATTTTACCTCTGCATTTCAGCCTGGGTGACAGAGTGAGACCCTGTCTCAAAAAAAAAAAAGTTTTATTTTAAATAAAGGGAAGTTCCACCAATTCCATGATTCAAACTCAAGAACTTTTTTTTTTTCTTCTTTGAGTTGGGGTCTTGCTGTCACCCAGGTTGGAGTGCATTGGCATGCTCATGGCCACCACAGCCTCGATCTGCTGGTCTTAGGTGATCCTTCTGCCTCAGCCTTCCAAGTAGCTGCAACTACTTGGCCAATTTTTTTATTTATTGTAGAGATGAGATCTCACCAGTTTGCCCAACCTGGTCTTGACCCCTGGACCCAGGCAATCCTCTCATCTCGGTCTCACAAAGTGCTGGGATTATAGGCGTGAGCCACAGTGCCTGGCTTCAAGAACTATTTTTAATTTTTTAATCTCACTGTCCTGTCATTACAGTGTAATTTTCAAAAAGAGGCTGGCAAAAATAAAAAAATGAGAATGACTACAGTCTCGATTGTTATTTCTTTTTTTTGGATTTTGCACATATTAAGATTCAGACTATATTTTGGAACTCAGAGAAATTGGGTGTCAGCTTTGTAAGGAACAGGTTGCAATGTGAGACTTCAGACCCAGTGCCCATCTAGTTCTGAAACTTCCTCTCTAGACAGAATTCTTTCTCTCATTCTGTAGACCCTGTGTGCACTCATTCGAGGAGTCCACCAAAAGAATAAACCGACCTCTGGGTTTGACATCATCAACATGCTGATGGGCTTTGACAAGGCCGAGCTGTGCATGAAGGTGAGGCATGAGCTGCAGCTCTGCTTTCAGATGGCCACTGCTGATGGCTGTTTGTAGACACCATCAGCACATAGGGGTACTCAGTTTTGGACTCAGGTAGATATAGATGATTGGATTTTTAATTTTTTAATTTTTATTTTTTTTTGAGTTGGAGTCTCACTCTGTCACCTGGACTGGAGTGCAGTGGCCGCTCCTGGCCACCGCAGCCTCGATCTGCTGGGCTCCGGCGATCCTTCCGCCTCAGCCTTCCAAGTAACTGGAACTACAGGCGTGCGCTCCCACGCCCGGCTAATTTTTTGATTTATTGTAGAGATGCCCAGGTGGGTTTCGAACCCGCGGGCTCAGGTAATCCTCTCACCTCAGCCTCCCAAAGTGCTGGGATTACAGGCTGAGCCACCGAGCCCGGCCGAATTTTTTTTTTTAAAGCAGGATTTATTAAGAGGACAGAAAAGCTCCCACAGTGGGAGGGGACCCGAAGGGGTTGCCGAGATGATTGAATCTTGCCTTGAATTTGGACATTTTTATTTAACAGATTTGGGTATCTGAATAAAGGAAAAAATTAAATTCAAATTTGAATTGACGCATTTTATTTTATTATTTGTGTCATATGATTATACATTATTAAGAACATTGATGAATTTGAATAAAACATTACAAGTCAATATACAAGGGTAACTTTAATTCTAAACTTCAAACTTTCTTGTTTAACAATGGTTTTAATTTTATCAGAGTTTTTATTTCTTTTTTTTTGAGTTGAAGTAAAAAAAAAAAAAAAAAAAAATCACTCCTGGCAATTTTTAAAAATTTTGTGTAGAGATTGGGGTCTTGCCCAGACTGGTCTCGATTCTGGGACTCAAGGGATCCTCCAGCCTTGGCCTCCCAAAGGGCAGGGATTACAGGTGTGAGCCACAGCACCTGGGCCAAAGAAATATTTGGCAGTAAAAATTAATGAAATGCTGATATATCCTATAACATGGATGACCCTCAAAAACATTATGCCAAGTAAATGCCAGAAACAAAAAGCCACATATGCTATGGTTCCACTTATATGAGATGTCCAGAATAGCTAAATTCATAGAGCCATGAAGCAGATTAATGAATGCCACGGGCTGGGGAGATTAGGGAATGGGGAAGGATTGCTAATGGGCACAGGTTTTATCTCTGGAGTAATGAAAATGCTGCGAAATTAACTGGTGATGATTGTAGAGTACTGCATTGTACTTTAAAAGGGTAAATTGTATGATGTGTGAACTATTATAAGGCTGTTATTAAAAAGAGGTAGTGTCAAGCGGTAGAAATAAAAACTCAGGCCAGGCACAGTGGCTCACACCTATAATCCCAGCACTTTAGGAGACCGAGATGAAAGGATTGCTTGAGTCCACAGGTTCGAGACCAGCCTGGGTAACTTTGTGAGACCTGTCCATCTTCTCTAAATTTTTGGGGAGAAATGTCTGTTCATATCCTTTGCCTAGGCTGGGTGTGGTGGCTCACACCTGTAAATTCAGCACTTTGGAGGCCAAAGTGTTGAGTTGTAAGAATTCTTTTTGTTTTTTTGAGTTGGAGTTTCATTCTGTGTCCAGGCTGGAGTGCAGTGGCATACTTAGGGCCACTGCAGCCTCCACCTGCTGGGCTCAGGTGACCTTTCCACCTCAACCTTCCAAGTAGGTGGAATAACAGGCATGCGCCACTACACCCAGCTAATTTTTTGATTTATTGTAGAGATGAGGTCTCGCCAAGTTGCCCAGGCGGGTCTTGAACCCGTGGGCTCAGGCAGTCCTCTCACCTTGGCCTCCCACAGTGCTGAGATTACAGGCTTGAGCCACCGCACCTGGCCAATTTTTAAAATTTTGTGTAGAGGTGGGGTCTTGCCCAGACTGGTCTCAAATTCCGGTACTCAAAGGATCCTCCAGCCTAGGCCTCCCAAAGTGTTGGGGTTACAGGTGTGAGCCACTGTGCCCAGCCTCCTCAACTCATAGTTCTTACACCTGTTTTTTCTTTTACTGCCATTGTCACATTATCTCTCACCTGACCCATTGCAATGATGCCTTCATTCATTCTTTTTTTTTTTTTTTTTGAGTTGGAGTCTCACTCTGTCGCCCAGACTGGAGTGCAGTGGCCTCTCCCGGCCACCGCAGCCTCAACCTGCTGGGCTCCGGCGATCCTTCCGCCTCAGCCTTCCAAGTAGTTGGAACTACAGGTGCGCGCTACTGTGCCTGGCTAATTTTTTTAAATTTATTGTAGAGATGAGGTCTCGCCAAGTTGCCCAGGCGGGTCTCGAACCCACGGGCTCAGGCAATCCACTCACCTCGGCCTCCCAAAGTGCTGGGATTACAGGCTGAGCCACCGACCCCGGCCTTATTCATTCTTTTGACAAACATTTGTTGGGCTCCTATGTGCCAGGCACCGTGGATACAGAGGCAAATAAGACATGGCAACTAACTCAGGGAATCAATAGATTAGTCCTCACTGGTCTTTCTCCCTCCAGGCTTTCGGTCTTGCAATCTATGTTTTGGCCAGGTGTAGTGGCTCACACCTGTAATCCCAGTGCTTTGGGAGGTGGAGGCAAGAGAGGATTGCCTGAGCTCAGAGGTTCAAGACCAGCCTGAGGCCATTGCCTTGCTAGACTTTGGTGTGACCATGTGCTCTTTGAGCTACAGCTTTTGCCATACTTCCTGGCTTTGGCCTCCTCCCCCACTTTGGGAGGTGAATCTTCTCTCTCTCTTCTCTTTCTCGCTCTAATTTATTTTTAAATAAACTATATATATATATATATATATATATATATATATATATATAGTATACATATATATATATATTTTTTGAGTTGGAGTCTCACTCTGTCGCCCAGACTGGAGTGCAATGGCCGCTCCCGGCCACCGCAGCCTCGC
>NW_007255811.1:183556-183895 GCF_000164805.1 Carlito syrichta | reverse complement strand
GGGCCTCTGGTTCCAGCTACTTGGAAGGCTGAAGCAGAAGAATCACCTGAGCCCAGCAGGTTGAGGCTGTAGTAGCCGTGATCATGCTACTGCACTCCAGCCTGGGCCACAGAGTGAGACTCTGACTCAAAAAAGAAGTCTATTATCCACACCAACACCATAGTGATGTATCTTTCACTCATTTTTTGCTTAAAATTCTTCAGTTTCCTATCACAAATGGGATAAAGAACAGACTCTGTAGTTAACCTCACAAAGTTTTCATGATCTGTACCCTATTTACTTCTCTTCCACTGTGCTACAAACTTTAAATTTTTTTTTTTTTTTTTTTTTTTTTTTTTG
>NW_007255811.1:145810-183536 GCF_000164805.1 Carlito syrichta | reverse complement strand
TTTTTTTTTTTGAGTTGGAGTCTCACTCTGTCGCCCAGGCTGGAGGGTAGTGGCATGCTCACGACCACCGCAACCTCGACCTGCTGGGCCCAAGTGATCCTTCCGCCTCAGCCTCCCAAGTAGCCAGAACTACAGGTGCGCACTGCCATGCCCAGCTAATTTTTGGTTTATTGTAGAGACGAGGTCTCGCCAAGTTGCCTGGGCTGGTCTCGAACCCACAGGCTCAGGCAAAGTGCTGGGATTACAGTAATTTTTTTTTGAGTCAGAGTCTCGCTCTGTTGCCCATGCTGGAACACAGTGTCATGTTCCTGGCTACGCCAGACTTGACCTGCTGGGCTCAGATGATCCTTCCGCCTCGGCCTTCCAATAACTGGATCTACAGGCAGGTGCCACTGTGCCTGACTAATTTTTTGATTTAGTTTAGAGATGAGGTCTTGCCAAGTTGCCTGGGCTGGTATTGAACCTCTGGGCAATCCTCTCCCCTTTGCCTCCTAAAGTGCTAGGATTACCGGTGTAAGCCACCACACATGGCTTAAACTACTTTTGTTTTATTTAATTAATTTATTTTTTTGAGTCCGAGTCTCACTCTGTAGCCTAGGCTGGAGTGCAGTGGCACTGCAGCCTTGACCTGCTAGACTCAGGGGATCCTTCTACTTCAGCCTTCCAAGTAGCTGGAACCACAGGTGTGCAGCACCATACCCGGCTAATTTTTTGATTTATTGTAGACATGAGGTCTTGCCATGTTGCCCAGGCTGTTCTCATACCTGTGGGCTCAGACAGTTCTCTTGCCTCGGCCTCCCAAAATGCTGGGATTGGCCAGGCATGGTGGCTCATGCCTATAATCCCAGCACTTTGGGAGGCCGAGGCAAGAGGATTGCCTGAACCCAGGGGTTCGAGACCAGCCTGAGTAACTTGGTGAGACCGTGTCTCTACAATAAAATAATAATAATAATAATAATAAGCCAGGTGTGGTGGGGTGTGTCTGTAGTTCTAGCTACTTGGAAGGCTGAGGTGAAAGGATCCCCTAACCCGCAGATCGAGGCTGTGGTGGCTGGAAGCGTGCCACTGCCCTCCAGCCTGGGTGAGAGTGAGACTCCAACTCAAAAAACAAACAAACAAAAAACAAAAAAGTGCTGGGATTACAGGAGTGGTCACTGCACCTGGCTAAACTACTTTTATTCCAGTCTCACACCAGGGCCATTTTATTCGCATATGTCTTTGAGCATGCTAATGCCTGTCTGGCATTTCCCCCTCTCAAGTTTTAATTAATTTTTACTGATTTTCAACATACAGCTCACCCGTGAGGAGTCCTGGGACAGGTGACTTTAGAGCCAATTCCCTTCCTCCATGTATATTTTTGTCATAATAGCCATTGAATTGAAACTGCTTATTTTTCTCTGCCATTAGACTAAAAGCACTGTGAGAGCAAGGGTCATAGTCTTTATTTTTTCTTACATTCTTCACAAGCACAGTATTTAGCATAGCGGAGATGCTCATATATTTATTGATTTGAGCTGGAGCAGCTTATTTTGAACCTCTACCTTGGCCTTCCAGCATGCTAAATCCTTATTCTCCATCCATTCTTCTCCTGCATTTAAGGAAGACTATTTCTTTTCTTCCCTCTGTTGTAGTTTATAAGGGTTTAATCTTTTGATTAGTTTGGGTGTGTCAGCTGATTTTTAGTGCAAGTGGTACATTTCAGTCACATTGCCAAGTGGCATTGACTAGGGTGGACACAAGCTAACTTTGCTGGATAATGCATATGGCCAGTGACAGCGTGTCATGATACTATTTCTTTGTCATTTGTTCAGTGTGCCTGTGTCGAGTGATGCGTTCTTTATCAAATAATGAAACTTATATATAGTTATTTAACCACTAGGTTTCCCTTTTTTATTTACTTTATTCTAACTTAAACGTTTATATGACAATGACAGCCTGCAAACATTCATTTCGTAGAACAGTGAATTATTATTATTATTATTTTTTTGAGTTGGAGTCTCAATCCATCGCCCGGGCTGGAGTGCAGTGGCACTCTCACGACCACCCCAGCATCGACCTGCTGGGCTCTGGCAATCCTTCCACCTCGGCCTTCCAAGTAGCCGGAACTAAAGGCATGTGCTAATTTTTCGATTTACTGTAGAGATGAGGTCTCACCATATTTCCCAGGCTGGTCTTGAACCTGCAGGCTCAGACATTCTTCTTGCCTTGGCTCCCCAAAGTGCTGGGATTACAGGCTTGAGCCACCATGCCCGGCCTATAGAACACTGAATTCTTTATTGTTCTGTGCAATTGTTCTAAAGCGTCTTCCCCAAAATAGTTAGACTTTGAAGTTGTCTTCTTTTTTTTTTTTTCTAAAGCAACTACAACCTGAGAAGTCTTTCTTTTCTTTGTTTAATTTTGCAAGGCTTGACCTTAGGGAAATGATATGGTAGTTTTATTTATTTATATATTTATTTAAATGAGGTCTTGCTATGTTGCCCAGGCTGGTCTTGAACTCCTGGGCTCAAGTGATTCCTCCTGTCTTGGCCTCCCAAAATGCTGGGATTACAGGTGTGAGCCATCATGCCCGCACAGATATGGTTGTTTAATTTTGTGTTATTCGCATTACCCTGTGTAACATCACCTGGAGTTGGACAAAGATGGGGGATAGATACTATATTTATTATGGTTGAATGCTTTATGGTTCTTTTTCCAGAACTTGATGGAGAGTTTGGATTCATTGCTTTGTGCAGAAGGTTCTGAGAGTCTGAAGAGTTTATGTCTGAAGCTTCTCCTTTGCTTAGTGACTGTAAGTGACCTATGTATATTTATCAAGGGTATTTATTGACGGTGGGGCAAACTTTTTGAATACTTGAGCCCAAAGTTAAAAGGAAAAAGAAAAAAAAATATCTACTGGAGTATTACTTTACTTTCTGGTGTTTGGGTATATTAGAAGTTGGTTGCATGGGCTTTGTTTCTGGAAGTTGGTCTTTGGAGCAGCTGCTGGCTTTTTTTTGTTTTTTTTTTTTTGAGTTGGAGTCTCACTCTATCACCCATACTGGATTGCAGTGGCTGTCCCCGGCCACCACAGCCTCCACCTGCTGGGCTCTGGTGATCCTTCCACCTCAGCCTTCCAATGCTGGCTTTTTTTTTTTGGATTGGAGTCTTACTCTGTTACCCAGGCTGGAGGCCAGTGGCATGCTCATGGCCATTGTAGCATTGAGCAGCTGAGCTAAGGCAATCCTTCTGCCTCAGCCTTCCAAGAAACTGGAACCACAGGTACATACCTCCACACCTGGCTAATTTTTTGATTTATTGTAGAGATAAGATCTTGCCAAGTTGTCCAGGCTCATCTCGAACCCTTGGGCTCAGGTGGTCCTCTTGCCTCTGTCTCCCAAAGTGCTGGGATTATAGGCGTGAGCCACTGCGGCCAGCTGCTACTGGTTTTTTTTTTGAGTTGGAGTCTCACTCTGTCGCCCAGACTGGAGTACAGTGGCCGCTCCTGGCCACCGCAGCCTCGACCTGCTGGGCTCCGGCGATCCTTCCGCCTCAGCCTTCCGAGTAGCTGGAATTACAGGCGATCCTTCTGCCTCAGCCTTCCAAGTAACTGGAATTACAGGCATGCGCTACCATGCCCGGCTGATTTTTTGTAGAGATGAGGTCTCGCAGAGTTGCCCAGGTGGGTCTCAAACCCGCAGGCTCAGGCAATCCACTCACCTCAGCCTCCCAAAGGCGTGGGATTACAGGCTGAGCCACCGAGCCCGGCTTGCTGCTGGTTTTTTTAGCTTGCTGCCTGTGTTATTTATCACTTGAGAAGTATGACTCCAGGAGAACTACTGTCTTCCGTATTGTTAGACTTGTTCTTCATATTAGGTCTCAGATGGAAATAATTCTTGTGAGTCTGAATTTTTTTATTTGTTTTGGCTTTGATTTTATAACTGGAGGCTGGCTTGTACTTTCTAGGAAGGAAGGTGAGGTGGTGTTCGTTTACTTCACGGGTGGTTCCATTTTCTTACAACTAGAGACTCCTACAGACTCCTAAAGGCTTAAGAATTCATAAAGCCCTTCCTTTGTATTTGAGGAATGAAACCCAAAAACTGTTAAGCAAACGCTTTTTGAGGGAATGAGAGAAATAATAAATTCAGAGAGCCAGGACATTTTAATTTGCTGATTGTCTATTCAGGCTCTAGTGATTTTGGAAGTGCTTGTGAAAGGTCTACTAAGTATCTAGTAGAATGTTTTAACATTTCTGTTTCTCTTAGATGCTAGGGGAGGAGATTACTTGAGATATCAGAGTGCCTCAAGACAGAGTTTAAAAAGCCTTTTCTTGCATTCAGGTGACAGATAACATCAGCCAGAATACTATCCTGGAGTATGTAATGATCAACAGCATATTTGAAGCGATTTTGCAGGTGGGTCAATTCCTTTGTTACCTCTTTATTTATTTATTTATTTATTTATTTGAGTTGGAATCTCACTCTATTGCCCAGGTTGGAGTGTAGTGGGACGTTCATGGCCACCCCAGCGTCAACCTGCTGGGTTCAGGTGATCCTTCTGCCTCAGCCTTCCAAGTTGCCAGAACTACAGGCTTGCAATACCACATCTGACTAATTTTTTGATTTATTATAGAGATGAGGTCTCGCCAAGTTGCCTAGGCTGTTATTGAACCCATGGGCTTAGGTAATTCTCTCACCTCGGCCTCCCACCGTGCCCGGCCTGTTACTGCTTTCTTTTTTGGGTAAATTGCTGCCTGAAATTTTCTCTACCTCAGTTCCTAGGAACTGAGAATTCATAGAAATGAATTTTTGTTTTTTGTTACAGATAAACTTCTATCATGTATTTTTGTTTTTGTTTTTGTATTTTATGGATTTTTTTGTTTTTGAGTCAGGGTCTCACTTTGTCACCCAGGCTGGAGTGCAGTGGCATGTTCACGGCTCACCACAGCCTCGACCTCCTGGGCTCAGGTGATCCTTCTGCCTCAGCCTTCTAAGAACTCTGACTACAGGTGCGTACCACCACACCTGGGTAATTTTTTTTGTAGAGATGATGTCTTGCTGTGTTGTCTGGGCAGGTCTTGAACTCCTGGTCTCAAGCAGTCGTCCTGCCTTGGCCTCCCAAAGTGCTGGGATGTCAGGCATGAGCCACCACATCTGGCTCATCGAGTATTTTTGTTCTTTGTTACAGATACTCTCCCATCCCCCAAGTCGTAGGGAGCATGGACATGATGCTGTTGTTCTCTTGGCTTTGCTGGTGAACTACAGAAAATATGAGGTAAGTGGGCCCCCTTTTTTTTGATTTGGAGTCTCAACTGTTGCCCAGGCTGGAGTGCAGTGGCATGCTCACAGATACTGCAGTCTTGGACCCCTAAGGCTCAGGCAGTCCTTCCTCTTCAGTCTTCCAAGTAGCTGGAACCACAGGCATGTGCCACTATGCCCGGCTGAATTCTTTGATTTATTGTAGAGATGAGGTCTTCCAATGATGGCCAGGCTGGTCTCAATCCTGTGGGCTCGGGCATTCCTCTTGTCTCCACCTCCTAAAATGCTGGGATTACAGGCATGAGCCACTGTGCCTGGCCAGTGGACCTCTTTTTTTTTTGAGTTGGAGTGTCACTCTGTCATCGAGACTGGAGTGTAGTGGCCGCACCCGGCCACTGCAGCCTCGACCTGCTGGGCTCCGGCGATCCTTCCCCCTCAGCTTTCCGAGTAGCTGGAACTACAGGCACGTGCTACCATGCCCGGCTAGTTTTTTGATTTATTGTAGAGATGAGGTCTTGCCAAGTTGCCCAGGCTGGTCTCGAACCTGTGGGCTCAGCAATCCACTCACCTCAGCCTCCCAAAGGCATGGGATTAGAGGCTGAGCCACCGAGCCCAGCTTAGTGGACCTCTTAATGGGCACTTGTTGTCTTACTCTAATCTTTTTTTTTTTGAGTTGGAGTCTTACTTTGTCGCCCAGACTGGAGTGCAGTGGCCGCTCCCGGCTACCGCAGCCTCGACTTGCTGGTCTCCAGCGATCCTTCCACCTCAGCCTTCCAAATAGCTGGAACTACAGGCATGCGCGCTACCACACCCGGCTAATTTTTTGATTTATTGTAGAGATGAGGTCTCACCAAGTTGCCCAGGTGGGTCACGAACTCTCTAATCTTTTTAAATGTAGCCCCTCCTAAAGATTTTTTTGCTTGTTTGTTTTTTGAGTTGGAGTCTCACTTAGTCGCCCTGGCTGGGGTGCCGTGGTACACTCATGGCCACCCCAGGGTCTACCTGCTGGGCTCCGGCGATCCTTCTGCCTCAGGCTTCCAAGTAGCTGGAACTATGGGTGTGTGCTACCATGCCTGGCTAATTTTTTTATTTATTGTGGAGACGAAGTCTCGCCAAGTTGCCTGGGCTGGTCTCAAACCCACAGGCTCAGGCAATTCACTCACCTTGGTCTCCCTAAGTGCTGGGATAACAGGCTGAGCCTCTGAGCCCAACCTAAAGGTCTTTACTTAATGTCAAAGACATGTTCTTGGTAAATGGTAACTTAACTTTGAAAAACCAAATTTTAAGATTTCTATATTTTATGTGTGGGACGGATGATATAGTTGTTTACAGGAATCCAGTGGTGCAACCTCTAGTAAAGCGAATAGGAATCACTTCATGTAGTGGTTCCCAAACCCAGCTTAATACCTAGGAACTTTTTATTTCATTTTTATTTTTTAGAGACAAGGTCTTGATCTGTCAGCAGGCTGGAGTGCAATGGCATGATCATGCAATGGCATGGTCACTGCGACTTTGAACTTCTGAGCTCATCCTGTTTTCTCACCTCAGCCTCTTGAGTAACTGGGACTTCAGGTGTGAGCCATCTTGCTGGCTAACTTATTTTATTTTTTAGAGATGGAGTCTTGCTTTGTTGCCCAGGCTGATCTTTAACTCCTGGCTTCAAGTGATTCTCCAGCCTTGGCCTCTCAAAGTGCTGGAATTACAGGTGTGAGTCGCTGTGCCTGGCTCCTAGGAACTTTTTTGTTTTGAGTAGGAATTTCACTCTATTTCCCAGGCTTGAGTGCAGTGGCACGATCATAGTTTACCACAGTCTTGACCTGCTAGGTTCAGATGATCTTTCCACCTCAGCCTCTTGAGTAGCTGGGACTACAGGCATGTGCCACCACGCCTGGCTGATTATTATTATTATTATTTTTTTTTGAGTTGGAGTCTCACTCTGTCACCCAGACTGGAGTGCAGTGGCCGATCCCGGCCACGGCAGCCTTGACCTGCTGGGCTCCAGCGATCCTTCTGCCTCAGCCCTCCAAGTAGCTGAAACTACAGGCGTGTGCTACCATGCCTGGCTAATTTTTTTTTTTGAGTGGGAGTCTCACTCAGTCGCCCAGACTGGAGCGCAGTGGCCGCTCTCGGCCACCGCAGCCTCGACCTGCTGGGCTCCGGCGATCCTTCCGCCTCAGCCTTCCGAGTAGCCGGAATTACAGGCGCACGCTACCACGCCCGGCTGATTTTTAGATTTATTGTAGAGATGAGGTCTCGCTGCACAGGCGGGTCTCGAACCCGCGGGCTCAGGCAATCCACTCACCTCAGCCTCCCAAAGGCGCGGGATTACAGGCTGAGCCACCGAGCCCGGCCTAATTTTTGATTTATTATAGAGATGAGTTCTCACCAAGTTGCCCAGGTGGGTTTTGAACACACAGGCTCAGGCAGTCCACTCACCTTGGCCTTCCAAAGTGCTGGGATTACAGGCAACTGGTACACTTGTAAAGGGCACTCACCATGAATGGAACTCGCTGGGCTAGGAGTTGCTCTGAGTCACTGAGTGGTGAGTGAATGTGAAGGCCTAGGATATTATTGTACACCACTGTAGAATTTATAAACATTGTACACTAAGGCTACACTAAATTTATTTAAAAAATTTCTTTCTCAATAGTAATTTAACCTTAACTTATTTGTAACTGCCTAAACTTTTAAAAACTTTTAAAGTTTTTGTAACTTTTTGACTCTTTCATAATAATACTTAGCTGAAAACACAAGCATGTATAGCTATACAAAAATATTTTCTTTCTTTAGATCCTTATTTTATAAACTTTTTTCTCTTAAAAACATTCTTTTTTTTTTTTTGAGTTGGAGTCTCACTCTGTCGCCCAGGCTGGAGGGGAGTGGCATGCTCCCAGCCACCGCAGCCTCAACCTGCTGGGCTCTGGCGATCCTTCTGCCTCAGCCTTCCAAGTAGCTGGAAATACAGGTGAGCGCTACTGTACCCGGCTGTTTTTTTTTTTTTCTGATTTATTGTAGAGATGAGGTCTCGCCAAGTTGCCCAGGCAGGTCTCAAACCCATGGGCTCAGGCAATCCACTCACCTCAGCCTCCCAAAGCACGGGATTACAGGCTGAGCCACCGAGCCCGGCTTAAAAACATTCTTTATGTATTTTTATTTTTAAGCTTTTTTGTTAAAAACTAAGACTCAGAGGGCAGGCGGAGGAGGAAAACAACAGCAATAAACTGAGACACAAATGCAGGCATTAGCCTAGGACTGTTCAAGGTCAAGATCGTCAATATTACTGTCTTCTACTTCCACGTTGGGAAGTCCTTCAGGGACAGCAACAGGCATGGAGCTGTCATCTCTTATGGTAAGAATGCCTTCTGAGAAACATTCTGAAGAACCTGCCTGCAGCTGTTTTACAGTTAATGTTATTTATTTATTTTTTGAGTTGAAGTCTCACCATGTTGCCCAGGCTGGAGTGCAGTGGCACGCTCACAGCTACTGCATCCTCGACCTGCTGGGCTCAGGCGATCCTTCTGCCTTGCCCTTCCAAGGAGCTGGAACCACAGGCACACGCCACCACGCCTGGATCGTTTTAAATGAGGTGTCGCCAAGTAGCCCAGGCTGGTCTGGAATTCCTGGGCTCAGGTAATCCTCTCGTTTCTGCCTCCCAAAGTGCTAGGATTACAGGTGTGAGCCACTGTGTCCATTTAAAAAAATATCTTTTTTTTTTTTTTTGAGTTAGGGTCTCACTCTGTCACCCAGACTGGAGTGCAGTGGCACACTCCTGGCCAACGCAGCTGCGACCTGCTGGGCTCCGGCGATCCTTCCGCTTCAGCCTTCCAAGTAGATGGAACTACAGACGTGTGCTACCACGCCCGGCTAATTTTTTATTTATTGTGGAGATGAGGTCTCACCAAGTTGCCCAGGCGGGTCTTGAACCCGTGGACTCAGGCAATCCACTCATCTCAGCCTCCCAAAGCGCGGGATTACAGGCTGAGCCACCGAGCCCGGCTTAAAAAAAAAATCTTGTTATTGTTTAACTTATTTCCTTCCTTCCTTCCTTCCTTCTTTTCCTTCCTCCCTCCCTCCCTCCCTTCCTCTTTCCTTCTTTCCTTCGTCGGGGTCTCACTCTGTCACTCAGGCTGGAGTGCAGTGGCATGCTCATGGCCACTGCCACTGCACTCTCGACCTGCTGGGCTTGGGCGATCCTTCTGCCTCAGCCTTCTAAGTAGCTGGAACTACAGGCATGCACTACCACACCCGGCGTATTTTTTGATTTATTGTAGAGACGAGGTCTCACCAAGTTGCCCAGGCTGGTCTTGAGCCCCTGAACGCAGGCAGTCCTTACCTTGGCCTCCCATAGTGCTGGGATTATAGGCTTAAGTCACCATGCTTCCTGGCCTGTTATATCTTTTCATTTTTTTTCTTTTGAGTAGGCGTCTCATTCTGTCACCCAGACTCTAGTGCAGTGTCACACTCATGGCTACCCCAGTGTCGACCTGCTGGGCTCTAGGGATCCTTCTGCCTCAGCCTTCCAGGTAGCTGTAACTACAGGTGCATGCTACCATGCCCAACTAATTTTTTGATTTATTGTAGAAACAAGGTCTTGCTAAGTTGCCTGGGCTTGTCTTGAACCCACGAGCTCAGGCAATCCTCTCGCTTCGGTCTCCCAAAGTGCTAGGATTACAGGCTAAGCCACCCTGCCCAACCTTGTTTTTCTTAATAATTAGAAGGAGCATACCCTAAAATGATGATTAAAAAGTATAGTATAGTAAATACGCAAACCTGTAACATAGTCATTTATTGTCATTACTGTGTTATGGCTTATCTGTGATTGTATGTGCTAACCTATTATACAACTGGCAGCACAGTGGGGTTTTTTACTCCAGCGTCATCACAGTAGGTGAGGGATGCCTCCGGCCATCATGAGTAGGATGTTACTAGTGATAGGAATTCTTCTGTTCCATTATAATCTATGGGACCACCATTGTGTATGCTGTGCATCGTTGGCCAGATGTTTTTATGCAGTGCATCACTATTTCAGATTTCCTTAATGCAGTCTACTATGTAAGTATCACGGTTGGTCTGAGAACGCTTTCTTTTGTTAATGAAAAGTTGAAGATGGGGCCTTATTCATATCAATACTGGAGTTTTCTTTGCCCCTGAATTCGTCAGGGTACAGATGTATAGGTTTTTGAGATGAAAAGCAGAGCCCAGAGATTTATACTTTGGTTGGTGCCTACACTTGATTTCTCCCAAAAGGCAGAATGCACAGCAACAGGAGGCCACTCAGGGAAGACCAGGGGCCTCATTGGGGATTGCTTTTGAGGATCGAGAAGCATGTGGCACTGTGTCCTAGACACTGTGAGCACTTGACTGAACTTAGGAGTCAGGAACTATGTTGAGGCTACCTGACTTTTTTTGACTTAATCAGTAGCAGTGCTACAAGAAGTAAGCCAGCAAGAGAAAGAGGATTTCCTTTTTTGTTTTTGAGTTGGAGTCTCACTCTGTTGCCCAGACTGGAGTGTAGGGGCATGCTCATGGCCACTGCAGCCTCGACCTGCTGGGCTCTGGCAATCCTTCGCCTCAGCCTTCCAAGTAGCCAGAACTACAGGCATGTGCCACTGCGCGTGGCTAATTTTTTGATTTATTGTAGAGGTGAGGTCTCGCCAAATTGCCCAGGCTTGTCTCGAACCCCTGGGCTCAGGCAGTCCTCTCGCCTCTGCCTCCCAAAGCGCTGGGCTTGCAGGCATGAGCCACCGCGCCCGGTGAGAGAGAGCATTTTCTTTTCTGAGCTTGATCTTCACTTAGTGACTTTTGATATGTTTCCTACTTAGGCTCTATTTGCTAGGTTGAAAGTGATGGGTAACACAGAATCTGGAACTTGTTCTTGTAAGGAGAGTGATGGAATAGGAGGAGCCTGTGAGAAAGGAATACCTGGTAGTAGACAGCAGAAACTCTGCTGCTGTCCTGCCCATTGTGCCCTTCTCAGTGTATCTTCTTTTTAATCTGTCTTTCTTAAAAAAACAAAACAAAGGAATTCCTGAAGAGAGACTAGTACATGTGGAACAACATTAACGCATTAGAAATCCCGGGTGCCAACTGCTTTCGTTGTGTTAGGGGAACTGATGAAGGGTGTGTAGAACTCTGACACACATGTGCTTGGTCACCAACACCGGTGATACGGATGATCTGGAAAGGCTGGCACGGCAGCCATTTTGGTCTCTGTCGTGTGTAAGAGCCTCGGGAGCCTTATTACACCAGCAAGAAAAATAGCTGAGGAAAATGCTGAGGATAGTTAAAGAGAGTTGAGTTATATGTGACAGGAACACACCATCATCAGTAGTGAATATTTTCAGAACGTTCTGCTGGCTTGGCTGCAGGCCACACCGAGGCAATGGCTTGGTTTCTCTAAATGTGAACTGAATGCTGGATCAGTCCAGTAGGGCTTTCTGAAATGTCAGCCTGAAATACTGGACATGGCCAAGGAACTGGAGAGAATCATATTTCTGGAGTGAGGTGTGCATCTTTAGTCTGTCAGAAGCCCCCAGAAGAATTAATAGAGCAAAGGTGAGCTGGTGGGCATGATTTATCTGGACTTTGCAGCTTTTGATGTAAGTCATTCACCAGAAACCATTAAGGAAGCCTGGTGATCATGGAGCAGGAAGGTTTCTGACAGGAACATGAGGAATTCCAGATGAACACAGCAAAACCAAAGCTGCTGAACTCTTATGCAAACTAGTGTGAGAGGGTGTGCTGGGGAGAACAGCATCCTGGCTTCCACTGCAGTCACTTTCATGACCAGGGGGGTAAGTTGCAACCACCAGAGAGGCTGGGTGTCCAGCTCAGCACAGATAAGGCAGAAGAGATGTCAGGCCTAAGGAACAACGTGATGGAAAAGATGTTAGGTAGTAAATATATAGCTCTTCCTTCAAATAATGCATTCCATTTCAGTCACTTCATCTAAAGAAATAAAGGAGGCCAAAAAAAGGTCTGAGGAAGAACAGTACAAATTCCTAAGTAGAGCTTAGAACAAATAAGGGCAGGGCCCTGTTATAGTGAAACTGTGAAGGCTCACAGAGTTTGTAATTTTGTCTTGTGAATGAAAAGCAGATTGCCTCCAGTTTTATTTGTTTATTTATATATTTTTTGAGTCGAGTCCTCACTCTGTCACTTAGGCTGGAGCGTAGTGGCAAAACCATGGCTCACTGCAGCTTTGACTTTCTGGGTTCAGACCGTCTTTCCACTTCAGCCTCCTGAGTTACTGGGACTACAGACATACACCACCATAACTGGCTAATTTTTAAATTTTTTTTATTTTTGTGGAGACTGGGTCTTGCTATATTTGCTCGGGCTGTTTATTTTTAATTTAATTTTTATTTTTTGTTGTTTTTGAGGCCTCCAGTTTTAAAAAGTGACCAGGCTGGGAAGGTGGCTCATATTTGTAATCCTAGCACTTTGGGAGGCCGAGGCAGGAAGATTGTTTGAGCCTAGGTGTTCAAGATCAGCCTGTGCAATATACCAAGACCTTTTCTCTGCAAGAAATAAAAAAGTTAGCCAGGCATGGTGATATGTAGTCCTAACTACTTGGGAGACTGAGGTAGAAGGATTGCCTGAGCCTAGGAGATAAAAACTGCGGTGAGCCATGATTGTGCCACTGCACTCCAGTCTAGGCAACAGAATGAGACCTCAACTCAGAAAAACCCAAAATAAATAAAGTGACTAGCACAACAGGTGTAGAGTGTTAAGAAAAATCAGCACCCAGTACATTTTCATAGCATTAAGATCCTGGCCTTAGGCTGGCCAAGCCTGCTGAGATGAAGTAAGGTAGACCCCAGTTGCTTCCCTGAGCATGATGTTTCCCTGGAATTACTGAATTATTTATTATACCTAGTTGTAATTGTTCCTTTTCTTTTTCCCACCTCTCTTTTTTTCCTAAAGAGTTTTCCTTTGAATGTGATAATAATGTGAAAGGAGAAAAAATATAGTTACTGCCAGTTGTCGAGTCCGCAACCCCAGGGGAGAAAATACATGTTGAGCATCTCTAATCCGAAAACCCGAAATCCAGAATGCCCCTAAATCTTAGTGCTTTTGAGCACTAACATGACCCTCAAAGGAAATTTTCTTTCTTTTTGTTTTTTGAATTGACGTCTCACTCTATCACCCAGGCTGAAGTGCCATGGCACCCTCACGGCCACCTCAACGTCGAACTCCTGGGCTCCGGCGATCCATCTGTTTCAACCTTCCAAGTTGCCAGAACTACAGGCACATGCTACCATGCCTGGCTAATTTTTTTTTTTTTTTTTTTGAGTTGGAGTCTCACTCTGTCACCCAGACTGGAGTGCAGTGGCCACTCCTGGCCACCGCAGCCTCGACCTGCTGGGCTCCTGCGATCCTTCCGCCTCAGCCTTCCAAGTAGCTGGAACTACAGGCGCACACTACCACACCCGGCTTATTTTTTTGATTTATTGTAGAGATGAGGTCTCACCCAGTTGCCCAGGTGGGTCTCGAACCCGTGGTTTCAGGCAATCCACTCACCTCGGCCTCCCAAAGTGCTGGGATTATAGACTGAGCCACCAAGCCTGGCCTTAATTTTTGATTTATTGTAGAGGAGGTCTCACAAGTTGCCTGAGCTGGTCTCAAACCCATGGGCTTAGGCAATCCACTTGCCTTGGCTTCCCAAAGTGCTGGGATTACAGGCTGAGCCACCGAGCCCGGCCCAAGGGAAATTTTTATTGGAGCATTTCAGATTTTTGAATCAGGGATGCACAACTGATAAGTATAATGCAAATGTTCCACAATCTGAAAATACCCCAAATCCGAAACACTTTTGATTTATTTATTTATTTATTTTTTTGAGTTGGAGTCTCACTCTGTCGCCCAGACTGGAGTGCAGTAGCACACTCCCGGCCACCATAGCCTCGACCTGCTGGGCTCTGGCAATCCTTCCACCTCACCCTTCCAAGTAGCTGGAACTACAGGTGCGTGCTACCACGCCCAGCTAGTTTTTTAATTTATTGTAGAGATGAGGTCTCGCCAAGTTGCCCAGATGGGTCTTGAACCCACGGACTCAGGCAGTCCACTCACCTCAGCCTCCCAAAGCGCGGGATTGTAGGCTGAGCCGCTGAGCCTGGCTAACACTTTTGATTTCATACATCTCAGGGAAGAGATACTCAACCTGTATCTCCATTTTACAGATGAGGATTTAAGCTTAGGTTAATTAGTGTGCCTAACTTGTCACGATTAATAGGCAGTGGGACTAGAACTCAAACCTTTGCCTTTCCCTGAACTGCTACTGAAGCATATGCTGGTCTTAGAAATCAGATGATCCTTATTGTTACCTAAAACAGTGTACTTTCAGGTAACTAGAACTTTCAAAAATTATGCCAAGAAAAAGTGGTCTGCTCTTCTGGTGTTGTTCTCATCATGGCAGCATCTTTAGGTCAACCGATTTGACTGCTTTTCTTTTCCAAGGATCCACTTGCACTGGACCTTCTCTGAAGTCTGTAGCACCAATAGAGTTTGATTGTTGGCTAGGAAGAAGTGTTGCGAGCCTTCCTCTGTCACAGCAAGTGACAAATGGAATGGGTTTTACCTTCTTGAGTTGTCTTCTATAAAACCTTATAAACATTTGGGCTGTTAAGAAAGCAAAACTGTCTCTTTCTCTGTTCCCAATTGACATGCAAGAGATGCCCTCAGAAACTTGATTAAATAAGGCCTATGTGGGGAATGAGCCTTTCAGTTGGGTTTTCAAGTTTATTGGTAATGAGTTTTCTTGGTAGCTATAAAAACTGCCAGTCTGAAAACTATTGTTTCTTGTGTCTCTTGGGTTAGTGCCTGAGCTGTATGAGGTCTTTCCTCACATACTACGGATGAGAAGAAAGGTCTCTGATTCTTATCCCACTTGTAGGAGATGGTCCAGTTGCATTATGAGTTTAAATACATATCTGTTTCCATATGCTGCCCAGCTGAGACTGGGTTTGGAAAAACTTAAGAAATCTTCTAGTGCTGTAAGTGATGGGACAATCATTAAACCCCAGTGTTCTGACCAGATTGTTGTTTGGGTAATTATATCCTTTTTTTCAGCCCCCCCTGCAGTGTTATTTGGGTATCGGATCTCCACAAATGGCCTCTCTGGCTGTTAAGCAGCTGCCACTTTCCACCCCCAAGGTGGCTTTGTTTTATGGGTGGGTGAATCAGTCCTTGCATGTAGTTTGTGAAATGGTTAGGGAGCCTTTGGGATGAGAATGTAAGTGAGCACCTTATAAATATGTGCCTTATGGCAAGAGGCTTTTATGTCCCCCAAAAGACGGCTATCCCTATGGACTTAGTAAATTATTGGTAGGGTAGGACAAAGTGAGTTTTGTGAAGCATTCACTTACTGTTTAGAAGCAAGTAAGAGGGAAAGATGGGAGAAGTAGTGGACATAGGCCTGTACTAATGCAGCATGGGAGAAAAGACAGAACAGAACTGGATTGCATGCGTGTGTGTGTGTGTGTGTGTGTGTGTGTGTGTGTGTGTATCTGCATCTGCATGTGGACTTGATGAATGTCCACACACACTGTGAGTGTACTGGAAATGGGGGAAGTCAGCAGGCAGAGTGAGATAGCTAATAGGCGTTCTTAACTAGGTCACGCTTACCTTGAGTCTCTTTCTTCTCTTGTTTAACAGTCTGTGAATCCTTATATTGTGAAGCTGTCTATCGTGGATGATGAGGCCACACTCAATGTGAGTATCTAGATTCTTGTGTATGATTTTACGTATTTGCATCCAGTAGCCGTACTTTCAGCAGACATTTAGAACAGACAGCAAAGAATTATTCTTTTTTTTTTTTAGTTGGAGTCTCTCTCTGCCCCTAGGCTAAAGTGCACTGGGCACACTCATGGCCACCCCAACGTCAACCTGCTGGGCTCTGGTGATCCTTCCACTGCAGCCTTCCAAATAACCAGAACTACAGGCGTGTGCTTCCATGCCCGGCTAATTTTTGATGTGTGCTAGAGACGAGGTCTTGCCAAGTTGCCTGCCTGGTCTTGAACCCGTGGGCTCAGGCAATCCACTTGCCTTGGCCTCCCAAATCACTGGGATGACAGGCTGAGCCACTGACCCTGGCCTATTCTTTTAATTTTATCTGGCTTAGAGAAGAAATTGGTATTTCTTTTTAGAGCATCTGTGCTACTGTCTTACTGTCTTCTGTCTTATTGTCATGGAAGGAAGGTTTGAGGGGAAACTTGCTTGCTAATCATGAAGAAGTGACTGGCTATATTTCATATTCTAGTATGCCGCGGTTGATTATCCTACAGAGTCAATAAATTACACATCCAAGAACAAGAAAGCTTAGATAACTAAATGATGGGAGATTCCTTCTTTTAGAACTAGCCTGATAATATTTATAGCCTGACTTCTTGATGGAGCTGAAACATGGGGATGATCTATATCTGCTATATATATCGGTGTATGTGTATATCCTTGAAAGTTTGGAAAATAACATCTAACTGTAAATATAGGGAGGAGGAAGATGACCAGGTGTCTTGCTTTATTCTTTTTCATCCTGCCCTCTTTATTTTTTCCAATTTCCCTTATGAAAAAATGCACATGCTGGGGTCGGTGGCTCAGCCTGTAATCCCGCGCCTTTGGGAGGCTGAGGTGAGTGGATTGCCTGAGCCCGCGGGTTCGAGACCTGTCTGGGCGGTGAGACCTCATCTCTACAATAAATCAAAAAATCAGCCGGGTGTGGTAGCGCATGCCTGTAGTTCCGGCTACTTGGAAGGTTGAGGCGGAAGGATGGCTGGAGCCCAGCAGGTCGAGGCTGCGATGGCCAGGAGCGGCCACTGCACTCCAGTTTGGGCGATAGAGTGAGACTCCAACTCAAAAAAAAAAGAAAAAAATGCACATATGATTCATTATTGTGGCCTTCATTGATCTTTGTGTCATGCTTCACAGGTTCTGGGGGAAAACTGATAAGTCACTTTAACGCTTAATGGGTACTTCTCTCTACATTTCTATTTTCCTGCGACTTGTCTATATGCACTTTCATTTAGCATGGAACTCATGGTCACTTTTTTTGTGGCTGTTTTGGAGATATATGAGGGCTTTTTTGTTTGAAGATTCTAGCTTGGTCTTCTCTTTCAAAGTGAAAATGATCCCAGTGAGTGAAATTGTGGATAATCTGGGCTGGTCTGTTTCTTTTTTTTGGAGGTGGTTGGAGTCTCGCTCTGTTGCCCAGGCTGGAGTGGAGTAGCATACTCACAGCCATTGCAGCCTCGACCTGCTGGACTCAGGTGATTCTTCCGCCTCAGCCTTCCAAGTAGCTGGACTCACAGGTGTGCACCACCACGTTTGGCTAATTTTTTTTTTTTAATTGAAGAGACGAGGTCTCACCATCTTGCCAAATTGCCTAGGCTGGTCTTGAATCCCTGGGCTTAGGTGATCCTCTTGCCTCCATGTCCCAAAGTGCTGGGATTACAGGCATGAGCCACCGGCACCCAGCCTGGGCTGGTCTGTTTCACCCCTTGTTATTCTTTTAATTGTACCTGGGAACATTAAGGAAAAAATCTTTCACTGGGCGTGGTGGCTCACCCCTGCAATCCCAGCACTTTGGGAGGCAGAGGTGAGAGGACTGCCTGAATCCAGGGGTTCGAGACTAGCCTGGGCAACATGGGGAGACTTCATCTCTACAGTAAATCAAAAAATTAGCCAGGTGTGGTGGCATGTGTCTATAGTTCCAGCTACATGGAAGACTGAGGTGGAAGGATTGCCTGAGCCTAGCAGGTTGAGATTGCCGTGGCTGTGAGCATGCCACTACACTCCAGCCTGGGCAACAGAGCGAGACTCCAACTGAAAAAAAAAATATTTTCATAGAATTAAGTTCCTTTGACAGTGTCTCTCAGAATTTCTGTCCTAGTTGCCAACTTTCAGGCAGGAGTTCTTGGGTGTGGATCATGGGGGTATAATCAGTATTCTCCCTGACCTAGTGTCACCACTGCCCCCCAAAGGTGCTCTTTCACTTTACCTGTGTTATCTTTTCTTTTCTAGGGAATGGGGCTTGTAATCGCTCAGGCTTTATCTGAGTACAACAGGTAAGTCCACCTGGAGTGGAAGGGGCTAAGTTTCATTTGACTTGGTTGAGTTGGGAACAGGTCTGTTCGCACTTGACTCTGGAAAGAGCATTTGGAGGTTCAGCCCCTGGCAGATATATTTGCTGTAGCTTGGCTTGATGGCTTTAGCAGCTGCTGTTTTTTTTTTTGAGTTGGAGTCTCACTCTGTCACCCAGACTGGAGTGCAGTGGCCGCTCCCGGCCACCGCAGCCTCAACCTGCTGGGCTCCGGCAATCCTTCTGCCTCAGCCTTCCAAGTAGCTGGAATTACAGGCGTGCGCTACCACGCCCAGCTAATTTTTTGATTTTATTGTAGAGATGAGGTCTCGCCTGCCCAGGCGGGTCTTGAACCCGTGGGCTCAGGCAATCCACTCACCTCAGCCTCCCAAAGGTGCGGATTACAGGCTGAGCCACCGAGCCCGGCAGCAGCTGCTATTTTTGATGCTAGGGGAAAGTAGCCACCAGATTAGTGTCCATCCTTAGTTTATGTAATTAGGCACATCTTTTGCCACTTTAGGTATTTTGTTGCAGAGCGTTTTAACTAGTCTTCCAGTCGTAAGTAGGATCTTTCATTTAGCCCAACGGATCATACACATATTTCCTATGTAAAAAAGTTGTGGAGCACCACTTTTTCTTTGTTCTTAAAAAATATAAAAGAAAGCATGTGGTAGCTCTAGTTTGACAGATATTTGTTTCTTTTTTTGAGTCAGAGTCTTACTCTGTCACTTAGACTGCAGTGCAGTGGCATGATCACGGCTCACAGCAACCTCAACCTCCTGGGCTCAGGCAGTTCTTCTGCCTCAGCCTCTCAAGTAACTGGGACTATAGGCATGTGCCACCATGCCTGGCTAATTTTTTTATTGTTTGTAGAGACGGTGTCACTATGTTGCCTAGGCTGTCTCGAACTCCTGGGTATAAGCAATCCTCCCACCTTGGCCTCTCAGAGTGTTGGGATTACAAGTGTGAGCTACCACGCCTGACTTAGGTGTTTTGTTTTCATCAAGAGTCAACCTCAGCCGGGCTCGGTGGCTCAGCCTGTAATCCCGCGCCTTTGGGAGGCTGAGGTGAGTGGATTGCCTGAGCCCGCGGGTTCGAGACCCACCTGGGCAACTTGGCGAGACCTCATCTTTATAATAAATCAAACATTAGCTGGGCATGGTAGCGCGCGCCTGTAATTCCAGCTACTTGGAAGGCTGAGGCGGAAGGATCACCGGAACCCAGCAGGTCGAGGTTGCGGTAGCCAGGAGCGGCTACTGCACTCCAGTCTGGGCGACAGAGTGAGACTCCAACTCAAAAAAAAAAAAAAAAGAATCAACCTCAACTTCCCAGAGTCCCTGTTTATTCTGGGGACTCTCTTCATTGATGCTTTCTTCCCTTCTTTCCCTCTGGTATCAGTGAATGGAAACCAGAATCCCTAATCTTGGCAAGGGCCAAGCAGGATCTTTCATGTTTTTCTGTAGACTTGCCTCACACACGGGTATCAGAACTTCAAATCTATCCCATTTCTGTGAATAGTTTAGCTCATTGATTTCCCTCCTCCTCCTTCAGAAATGAGATTTTCACTGTTACAGCCATAAAGTGATTTTTGTCACACCTTTCAAGTAATAGTCTGTTTGGAAAATAACTGGATCAGTCCTGTGTTAGAGCAGTTTCACACTTGCAACTTGCTTTCTAAGTCTCCCCCAAAGTACCCAGGCATTTTGGTACACTCTGCTTCAAGAGCAGACAGGTACCTCTTCACTTGCAGGGGAAACTGCCATGGCTGGATGATCATAACGCTTTATGGTTTTCTGGAGTCAGAGAACTCTAAAAGTGCCCTGATTACCTAGAATGCCAAAGACAAAGGCATACTTGATAAATAACCTTGAAGTTGAATTTAGTTCTTTTTGTTCAGGCAATATAAAGACAAGGAAGAGGAACACCAGAGTGGTTTTTTCTCTGCTTTAACAAATATGGTAAGTCCTACTTGTTTTTCTCTTTTGTTCAGAAATACATGAGATCTACAGGGTAGGTAAATCTGGACTCAGAAGTTCAGATGTTTGAGGTTGATGGCATGATGAAGGGAGAGGGTCTGCTCAGAGCAGGTTTTATTAGGAACTGTATCTCCTTTAGTGAATTTCAAAATCAAGTGAGATAGGGGAAAGAAAATCTTTGGTCTCTCTAGGACTCATTTTTTCCCCAAATTAATCAATCAATTATTTAAAGACAAAAGAAAAGGTTTACGTTAAGCCAGACATTTCTTTCCTATAGTTTTGACCCTTTTTAGGTACTGACCCTGTACCTAAAAAGGGTCAATACAGAATATTAGGGTTTAGATCTAGTCCTCCCTTGAGCGCTCCTTGGCTGTCTGTCGTGGTTTTATCCCTTGTGGCTGGTCCTGGGGCTGAGGGAGTGTGAGTAGATCTGAGTACTCCTCTAAAGGCTTTAGGGTTTGGGCTGAGATGTCCAAGATTTAGGAAAGTTGTTGGTCCAGTTTGTAAGACGCTAGGGCAGGGTTTCTTCACCCTGGCAGCATTGACATTTTAGACCAGATAATCTGGGACAGTTTTTAAAAGACAAATCTAGGAGTTTCGAGAATCTAGCTAGATTAGAAAATCTGTCTTCTTGGGCACTAATATCCAAGTACTCAGCTCTACGACAAGACAATTTTTTGAGTTCACTGCAGGAAAGAGTTGCCTCCTCTCCTCCCCAACAAAGCAGCAGGAAACCCCCCCCCCATGCATTGTTTCCTTCTCCCTTCTCTGAGGCTGTTCTCAGGAGATGGCCTGATAAACTCTTTAACTCTGAAGCATAAATGAGAAAAGTTTCTCAGTGGCTGGAGAAGTATGGACTTTATATTCGTGTTGGATTAAATGAGTGAGATACAATATATTGCTCCCAGGGCGCTTTACTTTTCAGCCAAGGAGAAGTTTTGTGTCAAATGAACGAAGCTGTAGCTGTTGCAGGTTTGCGCATAGTTTTGGGCATCGTTGAGGAGGTAGCAAGGATCTTTCCAGGGGATGGGCTCTTTCTCAGAGCCTTTTGATACCACCCATATTAGAGGCAGCCTCTCCATTTGCCTGTTCACTGGCTCTGACTAGGATTAAAAAAAGATTCTGGATCTAAAAAAACGGAGAATGGGTCTGGCATTTACAGTTTTGGTCTGAAACCCAAATAGACCCCTAGAGATAGCTCTGTGTTGGTTGAAGTCAGCCTGCTTTCTGTGACATTCTTCCCAAGTTAGTTTCTGACTTCAAATGAACAACTTCAGGAAGGAGGATGTGTAGGTTAATATTTATTTGCCATCAGAGTCACACACACACTGAGAACGAGAGCTGGACAAAAGTATGGGGTTTTTTGCTTTGTTTTGTTTTGTTTTTTGATTCGGAGTCTCACTCTGTTGCCCAGACCAGAGTGCTGTGGCACGCTCCCGGCCACCGCAACCTCGACCTGCTGGGCTCCGGCAATCCTTCCGCCTCAGCCTTTCAAGTAGCTGGAACTACAGGTGCGCACGACCACGCCCAGCTAATTTTTGTTTTATTGTAGAGATGAGGTCTCGCCAAGTTGCCCAGGTGGGTCTTGACCCCTCAGGCTCAGGCAATCCACTCACCTCAGCCCCCAAGTGCTGGGATGACAGGCTGAGCCACCGAGCCCAGCATTTTTTTTTAAGGCCCTTTAAGGCAAGATGATTTAGTAGAATTTTCTTTATTTTTTTTTTATTACTTATGAGTCTCTTAAGACTTTCAAAGTGGGCTGGTTTTGGTGTGTGTGACTGAGGGTCCAGAGTTCCAAGTTCTCCAGCTGGAAGCAGCTTGTCTTTTCACTGATTAAAGCCTTCACTGGCATGGAGCACCTCTCACATTCTGCTGCTGTAAGTCTGCAATTCCCCTTTTCTTCCACAGGTGGGCAGCATGTTCATAGCAGATGCCCATGAGAAAATCTCAGTACAGTAAGTGCTTGACATGCTTGTGCAGTGACTTGGACTTTAGTGTGGGCTCTCCTGCTGGGCACGAGAGTGTGGGAGTTGCCTCTTGTAAATCTTTTACAGATGCATACTTTGTTGGTGATTTATCAAATGTCTCTTGGGTTTTTTTTTTTTTTTTTTAGTTGGAGTCTCACTGTGCCACCCAGACTGGAGTGCAGTGGCCGCTTCTGGCCACCGCAGCCTCGACCTGCTGGGCTCCGGCGATCCTTCTGCCTCAGCCTTCTGAGTAGCTGGAACTACAGGCGTGTGCTCCCACGCCTGGCTAATTTTTGATTTATTGTAGAGATGAGGTCTTGCCAAGTTGCCCGGGCGGGTCTCGAACCTGCGGGCTCAGGCAATCCACTCACCTCAGCCTCCCAAAGGCATGGGATTACAGGCCGAGCCACTAAACCCGGCTTGTCTCTTGGGTTTTAAACAATATTGGATCTTTGGAAATTTCTGCCTTGGTCTTACATGTACTGACTCCCAACATGCTGAAAAGCTGTTCTTAGGTACCTCTGGAATGAAGCAGAAGAGGGATGGGTACCTGAGCCACTTAAGGACTTAACTGAATTGGGGCGGAAAAGCAGAGGGAAGGTAGAGAATGAATTAGTTGAGAACAAGTCCTAAGCAGTTAAAAGTTAAGCCTGACTCCTGCCTGTGCACCTTTGTGTGTAAAGGGGAACATTAGGAACTCAAATGAGGAGCTGGGGTGAAATCTCATCTTGATGGTTATAGTGTCTCAACTCCTCCACCAAGAGAGCCACTTCAATTTGTTCTCTCTTTCTTTAGAACCAATGAGGCCATTCTCCTGGCACTTTATGAAGCTGTTCATTTAAATCGCAACTTCATCACAGTGTTAGCTCAGGTTGGTTGCCCTGAAAACCCCAATCTTCTTTCTTCCTGAATTTCGCACAGGCTCGTTCCATTGAAAAGCCTATCTGGCCATACCTGTTTAAGCCCAGCTTTGCATTGGTAAGTGGCAGGAACAAGGAGCTGCATCACGTACCTTTGCTTCAAATACGTGTGTTTCCGTCTGTTGTGGAGGTGGGCCTGATGACACACAGAGTTGATGGCCTTGATGAGCTTACTGAGCCTGTTAACCCAAACTAGTTGAGGTTGCTTCGCTAGAAATCTTGGGTGTTATCTGCCATATGGAGTTTTATGTCAGACTTTCTCCTTTCTGAATTGCTGTGGAATTGCAACCAGAGATAACATAGGCCAAGTTTCTTATTATCTTGCCAATTTCCAGAGGAGAAAAGTAAAGCATGTTCTGTTCAGCATAAGGTTAGCTATTAACAGATAAAAGGGTCTACAAACACTGAAAGAAAGTTATAGTATACTGAGTGCTGGGCCACATGCCTGAGGGGTGGCCTCCATAGATGGTACAGATGGGGACTAAAATAGACTGAGACCTCAAGGGCTGTCCATGAAAACTGTCTTAAAAAATTGATGAAGTGTTTTTATCTTAAAGCCAGACTCTTTAAAATATGTATGTAGGTTTCTTTTAAAGGAAAATTTGCTTATCCTTTTTTCTTAAAGAGTAGATGTGGAATCTGGAATCTATTGATGACAAAAAAAATAAGGTCATGCTTAAAACACAGTGTGCTGGTTTGGGATCTGCTTGGGAGAACACTTACCAGTTTTCATGACTGGTAATGTAGATTCACTGTTCTCACTCTGTTCCATGTCTGCTCTCCACATTTCATAACTGATGTTAGAGGAGGAGGAGAAGAAAGTAAAGGGCTGGGAAAGCTGTTGGGAAAGAGGAGGAGGAGTTAAACAGTTGCCACTCAGCTTCATTTTCAAGAGCGGATATGGCAGGGATGGCGAGAAAGGTCAGGTGCAGAGAAGTCGACTGTTTTGGGCCCTACTGGGTGTCTTCCCCGTGCCTCTGTCTCCCCATCCCACACACTCTTGTTATGCTCCAGGAAGGCTGCCATCGGAATAGCTCTTTTTTATAGCACCGGCATCCCCTTGGCTCACCTAAATCTGCTGGTCAATTACGTGGTCATCAGAGCAGTCTATGGCTGTGTTACAGGTTTATCTGATGAGAGTAGTTCTTTTCCAGGTCTGGATAGGATCACAAGCTCCCTGTTCCTTCTTACAGAATAAACTGTGTTTTTGTTTACCCCGGTTTTCTGTTTGGATGGTGCTGCAGAAAAACTTATGTAGCGGGAACCTAGTTGCTTAAGTAATTATAGCCCACAAAGCTTCTTATTAGAGTCTGGCAAGTATCAGTAGTCATTAGGTACTCATAAGAACTAAGTGCGGAAGCAGTCCCTTCTCAGTGAGCCTTCTGTCTAAGTATGGCCAGGGACATGGTGGTGCACATCCATAGTCCCACCTACTCAGGAGCCTGAGGCAAGAGGATCACTTGAGCGTAAGAGTTCGAGACCATCCTGGGCAACATAGGGAGACCCTGTGTCAAAAAATAATAATAGTAATAATTCTGAGGCCAGGCATACCAGTGAAGGTAGTAAGCAGAGGATACTCAGGGAGAACAGGATTTTCTGTTTTCATATCCGTCTGTGTTCCCTTTCAGAGTCATCCAGAAATGGGCTTGGTGACAACCCCTGTCAATCCTGCTCCAACAACCCCAGCCACACCACTTGGGACCACGCCACCCTCTTCTGATGGTGAGCCTACCACCTCTTTTGTTTTCTTGATTAATATCTTAGCTCTTTCAGAATGAGCATGTTGAACAAAAAAAGCAATTGTTAATTCTTTCCTTTAAATTTGTCTGTAGTACTGCCCTTCAGGACTCCTGAAGTTCCAAAGAAAAATTTGGAAAAGATAGTCAAGTTATTTTTCTCTGTATAAGAAGCTGCATAACCTTAGCTTTCCCTCTCAGGGAATTGTAGCATCAAGGAGTGCTAGATCTGAAATGGAACTCAAAGGTCAATAAGGTCTGTCCTGCTAAATTCTCAGGGTACTTGGGAGGCTCGAATGGGTGTTTATAAAGCACTGGAATTATGTAAAATAGTAATGTCATTTCATGTGACCATTTGACAGATGAGGGAATTGAGACCAGAGAAATGAAGCAATTTGCCTAAGGTTCAGTGAGAGTAGAGACAAAAACCAAAACGTGCAATCAGGGCCAGGACCACATCTAACTTCTTTACCACTGTATGCTCAGCATAGTGTCTAGCATGCTAATTGCTTAATAAATAGTATTTGTTGAATGAGCAAATAAGAAAGTGAACCTGGAATTTACTCACTATCATGTGCCTGCCAACCACTCCCAGTTGGAGATAACAGACCTGAGTGGTTTATTCTTTCTTTCTTTTTTTTTTTTTGAGTCGAGTTCTCACTCTGTCACCCAGGCTAAAGTGCTTTGGCATGATCATGGCTTACTGTAGCCTTGACCTCCTGGGTTCAAGTGATCCTTCTGCCTTAGCCTCCTAAGTAGCTGGGACTACAGGCACATGCCACTGCACGTGGCTAATTTTTAAATTTTTTGTAGAGACATGGTCTTGCTATGTTGCCTAGGCTGGTCTCAAACTCCTGGGCTCAAGCAACCCTGCCTCGGATTACAGGCATGAGCCAACATGCTGGTCCTGAGAGAGAGAGAGAGAGAGAGAGAGAGAGAATTTTTTTTTTTTGAGTTTGAGTCTCTGTCGCCTAGGCTGGAATGATGGTCACTGCAGCCTCGACCTTCTGTGCTCAGATGATCCTTCCACCTTAGCCTTCCAAGTAGCTGGAACTACAGGCATGTGCCATCACGCCCAGCTAATTTTTCTTGATTTATTGTAGAGATGAGGCATTGCCAAATTGCCCAGGCCAGTCTCAAACCCATGGGCTCAATGCAATCCTCTCACCTTGGCCTCCCAAAGTGTTGGGATTATAGGTGTTAGCCACCACACCCGACCCTGAATATATTTTAGTGGGAGTTTGGTGGGTATGTAAGACTTCTCCTAAAAACAACAATAACAACAATTTACCCTTTATAAACTTATGGCTGAAGCCAAGTAAAAGGTAACAAATAATAAATTATGAATTTTACCCAAAAAACCCAAAAAACTTGGTGTTATCTGAATTGGTTCTGTTGTAGGCTGAGTGTGTTGGGTGGAATACCTTAACCCAGAAACAATCAACATTAATACTTGATGTTGTGCCTCAAACGTTGACCTCATTTTGGATAAAGAAGTACAGGAAATCCAGTTGTGAGCCTTTCTTAGTGCCTCCCTCCTACATGTGTGTAAAGCGACCCTCTCTGTTCTGCTTTCTCTCCTTTAAGCTTTTTTGTACAGCACCAGTGGCGATAGCATTTCACAGCAGTACAAGCAGTACAGAAGCCGGACAGGGAGGCGCCATTGGTACTCAGGTCTACGGTAGCAAATGGATTCTGTTTAGAATGGAAAGCCAAATCTCAAAATATCTTAACGAGAAGGAGCAAGTAGTGAGGATTGCCTGCTTGTCTCTGTTTATTCAGGTCACTGAAGAATCCAATGGAAATATTGCACTTTCTCTTTAAGGATGAAGCCTGCCTGGTTTCCATGGCTATCATATACATATGCATATGTGTTTGAATTCCTTGTGATGTTGGGGTTTGGATGTTTCAGAGGACTGCCTTTTAGACTGTTCATTGTGAACACTTCCACCCACACACTTGATTATGCAATGGCAGGATTTGTGCTTGCTTACCTACAACCAGTGAGCTTTTATTCTCGTGGGAAGCTCAGGTTAGCTCACTTCCAAGTGACGTCTCCTTCGACAGAAGCTGCTGGGGAAATGATGAAGCCAAAGATCGAGGCATGACTCCTCTTTAGGAGGGAGGTTTCCGTTTGTGCAGGGTTGTATTCTGTCTCTACTTGCTCTATGTCTTCTCTCCCAACGAATTTTCTTCTGCAGGGGTCTTACGTATTATAACCTTGTTTGTAATTTTTGGTTCTAAATTAGAATGGTGCTTAGTAGCCCAGTTATATTTAAAGGTATGTCACGGGAGCCATTCGTTTCAAAAGCCAGCAGTTTAGTTATAACATTTGTTCTCAGCTCAGGCTTGACATTTGACAACTCAGCCTTGGCATAAGAGGACTTTCTGGTAAACTAAAAATACTTATACTTCTATATTTCTACATATTATATAAGAAGTTTTCCACATATTGCTTTGTGTGAGCAGGAAAAAAGTCCCACTTACCGGTTAGATGCTTCTTTGTATTGGACAAAGAAATGATTATGGGCTCTGAGCTTTAAAATAGACTGTGGTTTGAAATGACAGGCTCAGGTCATTAAACCATAACATGAGTTAGGACCTTTTAGTAATTTCAGCATAAAAATATATTTGTCTTTTATTAGTTCTTGGGGCTTAACAGTGGGAAAACAGCCGAGGGTTGCGCATGCTGGTTTCTTTTCATGAGGCTTTTTGCTGTGCTTGCTGTGTATTATGGATCCATAACTTGCAAATGTTCCCATTGTTAATAAACATTCTCTGCATACATCGTAATAACTCCAGAGGGATCCATTATGGCTATGAATACATATTATGAGTAATATCCCAACTCAGCTGAATCTTCATGGCTGAAAATGTAGCAGAGAGCTATGGATTCTCTAGCTTGTCTGGGCCATCATAAGTCTCCTTTTGCTTATGTGTCATGTCTTAGGCAGCATAAGAACACTTGACAAGGTGTCTTAGTCTAATGCAGAGTCCCAGAGTTTTGGGAAGTCTGCATCAAGGCTGTGTTCTGTGTGGGTTGCCTGGTCTGAGCCCTCACTGTTCATGGGGACTGGCTCACAGAGAGCAGGGGAGGATTTTTCCTGGAAACAGCAGCTGGGCATGTAAAACCCAGTTTCCAGGCTGTCCCAACCAATAGTGTTCATGTCTTTTCAGTCTGATGTTCCTTTTCAGGTTCCCTTTCAGGAGAAGGGATTAAGTGGATGAACCTGAATGCAGTTCTGCCTTAACTTATTCCTCCTCCATCATGGTTACTTCCAGCCTGAAGGCTTGATGTCAAAATTGAGCAAGATTTCTCCTTATTAGGAAGGAATCTTAAATTTATTTTAAGCAGGAGACCCATCAAAGCCAAGTTCATTTACATTTATACAGACCTTTCCTTTAGGTGGATATCAGCACATCTTTAAGAATGGCCTTAATCTCTTTTGGGGTACTTGGGACTGGAAGTGGAAGCAACATTTCCTTCCTAGGATGTTGGGAGAAATACTATAGCTAGAGACTGGCCTTAGATAGAGCAGGACATTGGGCCTAATTTGGGAGTAGGAAGGGACTCTGGAAGCCTAAGAAGAGTAGACAAAAGTTTTATCATGAATACTTGGTCCTCCCTGTGTTGTGGAAAGAGCTTATTTAGTGGTTTTCTTGCCTGCTGGCAAATCGGCCATGTGGGTAGAAGTGTTAGATGGAATGTGTTGCAGGCTAAGTGCGTTTTATCTGTTCTATTCCAGTGATAAGTTCTGTGGAACTCCCACTGGATGCAGATGTACAGACCAGTAATCTACTGATAACCTTCTTGAAGTATAGCTCAATTGTCATGCAGGACACCAAAGGTAAGATGTGCTATTTTAGGGGCTCAGGGAGTAGGAGGTGTGGCAGGCAGCTACAGTCGAAGAGCAGCACTAATACTTTGAAGCTTTGACAAGACAAACCATTGGGGCCTCCTGTGCATGATCTCGATTGCTGGAAAACAGTGATGTTTCACTGCTAGATGGCAATTAGGTGGTGCTGGCAAAACCTGGAGCTGGGGGAAATGCTCAAAATAGAACAGGAGAAAAAAAACCGGTCTCTATAAAAACTAGCAAGTCTTCTTAGCAGGTCTTGGTAAGTAGATGCAGACTCTTATGTGTGGGAAGTGGGGGATTAGCACGCTTCAGGGAATTCCCTTTTGAGGACAGGAGCTGAAAGCATCAGCTTATGGTGAGAATTAGAGGACTGTTGTGCAGAGTACAGTAGGAAGAGGTGAGATTCAGAGGGACTGTGTTCCTTAACACTTAAAATAGAAGTGTCAGTACCCATCAGAGAAATGCAGAGTGGAAGTGGGAGAGAATTGGGTGTTGGAAAAGTTGAAGTTTTTTTCCATCTGCTTTCCTTTTCTCTCTCTGTTGATGATTTTGCTGTGGTCTTTTAGTTAGTGGTAGAGTAGTGGAGTAGTTGGCCTAGGAGTGAGAAGGAGTTGGGAGGAGACTCAGCAAACTCTGTCTAGTGTATATCTTGGTTTTGTTTTATTTTTTTCCTAACTAGTGTTTTTTCTTTATACTGGATTTATATGAGTGTTCACAATTTTTATTTACTTATTTTGTTACCGTGGTAAAATGCATACAATATAAAATTTGCCATCTTAACTTTTTAAAAATATAGTCCAGTAGTGCTCGGTACGTTCACCTTATTGTAAAACCATCACCATCACCCATCTCTAGCATTTTTCATTTTGCAGAATGGAAATTCTACCCATTAAATACTAATACCCCATTGTCCCCTCTCTGTAGCCATTAGGAGCCACCATTCTACTTTCTGTCTCTATGAATTTGATTGCTTGGGTACCTGATATAAGTGGAATATACCCCCGTTTTAGGATTCCCTGGAAGTAAGCCTTTTATTTCATGGTGACACTGAGATGGCTTTTTTTTTTTTTTTTAACTTGAAGTGTCTCTCTGTTGCCCAGGCTAGAGTGCAGTTGCACGCTAATAGGTATCAACCTTGACCTATTGGGCTCAGGGAATCTTTCTGCCTCAGCCTCCCAAGTAGCTGGATCTACAGGCACATGCCACCATGCCTGGCTAATTTTTTATTTATTGTAGAGTTGAGATCTCGCCAAGTTGCCTAGGCTGGTCTCGAACCCCTGGGCTCAGGTAATCCTCTTGCCTACACCTCCCAAAGTGCTGGGGTGACAGGCATGAGCCACCACACTTGGCTCTCTGAGCTAACATTTTTTTCCTCCAATTGTTATTAATGAAAACATTTTATCATACAGAAGTTTAAAAAATCAAAATGATTACTCATTGACAGTTTACTGTATTTGGTTTACTCTTAAGTTTCTGTGTGTGTTGTTATTATCTTGGCCGAATAGTATTAATTGTATTTGCAGATACCACGACTACTTCATACCTGAGTACTTTGACATTTATCTCCTAAAATTAAAGACATTTTTCTAGATAGCCTAGATATATAGAATACCATTATTTTATCTAAGAAAGTCAGCAATATCTAATACTCTAATATCAGGTAACATTTAGTTCATATCTCCCCAGTGTCCCAAAGATGCTTCCTAGAACATGTTTTTAACCATACCTGCTGTTAATTAGTACAAAGCATACTTGTGGGGGTTGCAAGACAATTATCAGTGACTACTTCTGGTAAACTGGTTCTGTCCTCTGTTACTGATTGAGAACAAGTTAAAATAAAACACTAAAGCATGACAAAGCTTAAAATGGCTGCTCTTTGGCTAAAGCTACTCCATTTTGGCATTTCACCCTTTCACCTGGCATCTTAATGGACCTTTAAAAAAATTTGTATTATAAAGATGTGGGGTACAATTTAGGGTTAGGTATACAAACATAGATCATGCAGGTACCCCTTAATGAACATTTTAATTAGCATTTTATTTGGTACCTACAGGTTGATCCAGTGAGCCTCTTCTATGTAAAATTATTTTTCTCTTGGCTGGATGCAGTGACTCATGTCTGTAATCCCAGCATTTTGGGAGACCAAGGTGGGATGATTGCTTGAGCCCAGGAGTTTGGGACCAGCCTGGGCAACATAGCAAGACCCCATCTCTACAATAAATAGAAAAATTAGTCAGATGTGGTGGTGCACACCTGTAGTCCCAGTTACTCAGGAGGCTGAGATGGGAAAATTGCTTGAACCCAGGAGGTGAAGACTACAGGGAGCCATGATTGTGCTACTGCACTCCAGCCTGGGTGACAGAGTGAGAGCCTGAGTCAAAGCAAATAAGCAAAAATTATTTTTTTTCCTAGTTACAAAAGTGATTGAAATATTCCTTGTTAAAAATTAAAACATTCAGCCGGGCTCAGTGGCTCAGCCTGTAATCCTGCGCCTTTGGGGGAGGCTAAGGTGAGTGGATTGCCTGAGCTCACGGGTTTGTGATCCGGCTGGGCAACTTGGCGAGACCTCATCTCTACAATAAATAAAAAATGAGCCAGGCGTGGTAGCGCGCACCTATAGTTCCAGCTACATGGAAGACTGAGGCGGAAGGATCGCCGGAGCCCAGCAGGTCGAGGCTATGGTGGCCGGGAGCGACCACTGCACTCTAGTCTGGGCGACAGAGTGAGACTGCAACTCAAAAAAAAAAAAAAATTAAAACATTCTAGCAGTAGTTAGAGAGTGAAAGTTCTTTGTAATTAAACTCTCCAGCATTAATCACTCAATAATTCGGCATATATTCTTTCTTCATAAATCTTCCTTTTCAGAACCTTTAAATCCTATTTTAGGAACTAACTGTTCAATAGTTGTATTCTTAAATTATGTTCATGAGCAAAGTTCAGATTTCCAGATAAACAAAGCAGTTGCACTGTAGAAGCAAAATTGCTAAAATACTGTGGTTTTTGCCACTTACTTTCCATGAGGATAGATGCCTTGTTGAGGTGGTTTAAGGTTTCCTTAGGCAGTAAGTGTACATCACTGTTTTTTCCTTTTCCTTTTTTTTTTTTTTTAGGGTAAGGTCTCGCTCTGTCACCCAGGCTAGAGTGCACAGTCATGTCTCTCTGCAACCTCGACCGCCTGGTCTCAGGTGATCCTCCCGCCTCAGCCATCATGCACGGCTAATTTTTAAACATTTTTTGCGGAGATGGGATCTCATTGTGTTGCTCAGGCTAGTCTTTTTTTTTTCTTGAGTTGGAGTCTCACTCCGTCACCTAGACGGGAGTGCAGTGGCCGCTCCCGGCCACCGCAGCCTCGACCTGCTGGGCTCTGGCGATCCTTCCGCCTCAGCCTTCCGAGTAGCTGGAACTACAGGTGTGCGCTACCACGCCTGGCTAATATTTTGATTTATTGCAGAGAGGAGGTCTCACCAAGTTGCTCAGGTGGGTATCGAACCCACAGGCTCAGGCAATTCACTCACCTCAGCCTCCCAAAGGCGCGGGATTACAGGCTGAGCCACCGAGCCCAGCTAACGCAGGCTAGTCTTTAACTCCTGGCCTCAAATGATCCTCCTACCTTGACCTTCCAAAGTGCTGGGATAACAGGTGTGAGCTAGTGTGCCTAGGCTGGCATTAAGTATACTGTAGAAGTCTGTTACTTGCCAAGTGAAGCGAGCAGGTTTCTGGTTTGAGAGCTTTCAGGAATTGCAGAATGGAGCTGAGAGGCAAGAGCTTTATTGAAGTGGAAGACCAAGATTTGGAGGCTTTTTTTTTTTTTGAGTTGGTGTTTCACTCTGTCGCCCAGACTGGAGTGCAGTGGCACACTCCCGACCACCGCAGCCTTGACCTGCTGGGCTCCGGCGATCCTTCCGCCTCAGCCTTCCAAGTAACCAGAACTATAGGCTTGCACTACCACGCCTGGCTTAGTTTTTGATTTATTGTAGAGAGAAGGTCTCGCCAAGTTGCCCGGGTGGGTCTCAAACCCGAGGACTCAGGCAGTTCACTCGCCTTGGCCTCCCAAATTACCAGCTGAGTCACCGAGCCCGGCCTTGGAGGCTTTATTTTTTTATTTTTTATTTTTATATTTTGAGTTGGAGTCTCACTCTGTCACGCAGACTGGAGTGTAATGGTGTGCTCACGGCTACCTCAGCCTTGATCCCTCTGCCTCAGTCTTCCAAGTAGCTGGGACTATAGGCATGTGCCATCACTCCCAGTTAATTTTTTAATTTATTGTAGAGAGGAGGTCTTGCTATGTTGCCCAGGCTGGTCTCGAGCCCTTGGGCTAAGGCAGTCCTCTCACCATGGCCTCCCTCAACACTAGGATTACAGGCGTGAGCCACCACACCTGACTTGGAGGCTTTTAGAGTAAGAAGGGAACTTTGTTAGACAGAGACAAGAGAGCTAAAAGATAACCAGGGAAAAGAATTGCCAGAGAGGAAAGGAGCCTGGTGGGCAGAGCCTAAGCCATGCTCTCTTCAGACCTATTGCATTAGCTCTTGGAGATTTCTGCCTTGCAAACTTTGACTTTTTTCTTCTCTGGTGCCTTATGAGTGTGCTGCTTCAAGAGAGAAAGCTGTATACAGGGATGAGATAGATACAAGTAGTCCATGTCATAAACTCCCAACATAGAACAGCCCATTGGGAAGCTGCAGAGATGGCTGAACCTCCAAGATCTGCAGGTGAGACCTGGCGGCAAAGATAACAAGACTCTTGTGTATTGGAGTTTCCTGAGGCCATAGCTTTTGTATGGAAATGGATAGCCTTTTTCTTTCTCTGGAAATACTGCAGCAGCCACAGAAGAGAGAAACTATATGGATATGACCCAGAAAATGAACTTTTAGCTTTACCTGATATAACAGTGAATTGAGGCCCTTGGAACTCATTTTTAGATTAAGGGATTATATAAGCCTCTCTGGCCTGGTCACCTGCCATCCATAAAATGGAAGGCAAAATTAAGGGCTGATTAATTGCAGAATGGATGGGCTCAGATAGTGTCTTTAAACTCAGGCTGGATTAGGTCTTTGCCAACAGGCAGCTTAAGTATGGCAAAGGACAAGACGAGGTATGATGAGTTAATTTCAAAAATGGCTCCTGTGAGACTTCAGTGGCCCACCTCTCATCCTTCAGCCCCTGACCTGCTGCACGCCTCGGCTAACAGCATCTTGTGATGTTTTCAGTAGAAGCAACTCCTCTTGGCTCTGCTATTCCTCCCAGGATATTATCTTTTTTGCCCTTATCGTATATTTATTGTTTGATACCACAGAAATATACTTTTAATAGATATGTATGATAAGGTATAGAGTATAACATTGTCATAAGTTATGAAGTATGATAATAGAATGAGCATAAGTGAACCTACCACCCAACTTAAACAAATACAGCCTTATTAATGTTGCTGAAGCTATCTCTGTGTCCCCTTCTCACTCAGTCCTTTCCTGTCCATTCTGCAGAACTTTGTGTTTCTCATTCCCTTGATCTGGCTCTGCTTTTAGCACCTTTTTTCCAGGGCTGCAGTGGCACATTCACGGCTACCGCAGCCTCTACCTGCTGGGCTCAGGCGATCCTTCTGCCTCAGCCTTCCGAGTAACTGGAACTATAGGTGGGCACTACTATGCCCGGCTAGTTTCTTGATTTACTGTAGAGGCAAGTCTCGCCAAGTTGCCCCATCTGGTCTCAAACCCCAGTGCTCAGGCAGTCCTCTCGCCTTGGTCTCCCAGAGTGCTGGGCTTATAGGCGTGGGCCACCGTGCCTGGCTGAAAAATGTTTTAATAAGTAGAATATGAGTTCTGGGAAACTAGGGACCTGCGTTTAGTTCAGTGCTCTGTCTCTAGTGCTTAGCACAGTGCCTGCCACACGGTAGGTGCTAAGCAAATATTTGTTGTGTGACCAACTTTGACAGGAAGAAAAATGATCAAGAGTCTTCAGCTTAACTAGCCGGACGTGGTAGCGCGAGCCTGTAGTTCCAGCTACTTGGAAGGCTGAGGCGGAAGGATCGCCGAACCCAGCAGGTTGAGGTTGTGGTGGCCAGGAGCGGCCATTGCACTCCAGTCTGGGTGACAGAATGAGACTCTAACTCAAAAAAAAAAAGAGTCCCTAGCTTTTCAGGTCATAAGTAATGTGTACAATGCAAGGAGAAGTGTGGCTGAGCTCTTGTCTCCAGTTAATTTATTTCTGATTTTATTGCCAGTTTGCTTTGTACAGTCATTAAATTTTCTAGATTTGTGGGTAGGTGGTTACAGATGGTGTTGTTTATAACTGGTGGATGAGGAGGTGGAGAAAGGAATGGACCAACTATCTGGAAGCAAAAGCCTGATCTAGAGTCAAAGGGTATGTCCCTGATTTAGGCCATGACAATCGGAGTAAGAGTTAGAGGGCTTTCAAGAAAGGTGGTTAGCTATTTAACAGACTACCAGGATACTTAAGAAAAAATCTTTTGGGGGAATTCTTTTGCCTAGGAGAGAAGCAAGAGTTACTACTCTAATAATATCTTGATTTCCAGTTATGAATTTTGTGGAGAAAGAAAAGTGTGACTGTTTCTTTTTATATGTCTTTGTATTGAAACATGGTCTGGATGATTTACAGAGAAGAGTTTATTTATTTATTTATTTTACAGATGAACACAGGCTTCACAGTGGCAAACTCTGTCTGATTATCCTTACCTGTATTGCAGAGGTAGGTCTTACCAGCCTTCTGCTATTCGTCAGTCTCTTATTCGTACAGAGGGCTGTCTTTTCTTGCCTTGCCCCACCCCCCGTTCCTGTCTCATTAATGTCAGTTCCTAAAGTTTGGGAGAGAAGACCCTTCGCCTTTGTATTGTCTGTCACTCCCGCTGGAGGGTAAGCTCTGTCAACAGAGACTTTGTCTCCTTTATCCCCGTGTTCTCAGTGTCTGGCACATAGAAGAAGCTCAGTCAACCTCTTCTAGATGAGTTAGTAATGAATTGTGATGTAATTGACAACTAGAAGATTTTGGCTGTTAAGAGTTTTAAACAAGAGACTTACACCTCTTTAGAAAAAATAATTCTGCCCCTTTGAAGCTGCCGATGTTGGGTCTTTTGCATTTAACAAAGTGAGAAAGGAGTTCAGGAGCCTTGGTGTGGTGGCGCCTGTAGTTCCAGTACTCTGGAGGCTGAGGCAAAAGGATGGCTTGAGCCCAGGAGGTCAAGGCTATAGTGCGCTATAGTTGCACCTGTGAGCTGCACAGAGGATTACTTGAGACCAGCCTGGGCAATTTATTTAGCGAGACTTCATCTCTATGATTAATAAAAAAAATAGCCAGGTGTGGTGGCAAGCATCTGTAGTTCCAGCTACGTGGAAGGCTGAAGCAGGAGAATTACCTAAGCTCAGCAGGTTGAGGCTGTGGTGGCCATGGACGTGCCACTGCACTCCACCATTGGCGACAGAGTGAGACTCCAATTAAAAAAAAAAATACGCTGCCGGGCTCGGTAGCTCAGCCTGTAATCCCAGCGCTTTGGGAGGCCGAGGTGAGTGGATTGCCTGAGCTCGCGGGTTCAAGATCTGCCAGGGCAACTTGGCAGACCTTATCTCTACAATAAATCAAAAATTAGCCGGGCATGGTAGTGCTCACCTGTAAGTCCGGCTACTTGGAAGGCTGAGGTGGAAGGACCGCTGGAGCCCAGCAGGCCGAGGCTGCGGTGGTCAGGAGCGGCCACTGCACTCCAGTCTGGGCGACCGAGTGAGACTCCAACTAAAAAAAAAAAAAAAAATGCACCTATGAATAGCCGTGCCTTTGAATAGCCACTGTAACTCTAGCCTGGACAACATAGTGAGACCCTGTCTCTAAAAAAAATTCAGTGAGATAAAAAAGGAACTCAGATTTCCTTGGCTGGGTGAAGAGTAAAGCCAGAGAGGAGAGTTGGAAAGTCAGTAAAGTTGGGCAGGTTGCAGTTGTGGTGAAGAACAAGAGCTGAAGGGAAGAATGAAGAGGTGCTTCAGCTTTGTAGAAGGAAGATCTTGGTGACACATTGGAATGGGAGAACCTGAGTCCGTTGAGAGCTAAGTTTGTAGCTGCAGCCTCCCCTTTCCTGTTCCTTACTCTGCTCTTTTCTGTCTTAAAAATAGTGAAGGTGGTCCACAAGGAGTAGCGATCTCTCACCGTCTTTCTCTTTTTATGCTCTCTGGAAAGATGACCTTTTCACGAGACTGGGGTCGCTGGTTATGGAAGAGCTGCTTATTGGCAGAGAGCCTGGTGTGATTGCTTTTCAGCACTCTTTCTAAGAAATCTTTAAAGGAGTTGTTTTCCACAAATTGTAACAGTTCCTAGTAATTGGAGTCTGTAGACATGTCAGATCTTCAGAAGAGGTGTTGGGAAAGGGCCAAGGGATATTTATTATCCTTCTGTAGTGAGAGGGTTTTGATTTTTCAGTCTTCAGCGAAGCCAGGATAGACAAGGTCTTATCTTCTTTCATGCCTCATGTATAGCCGTTTTCTCCTGCTGTGCTGAGTCCATTCCCAGCAGAGCACAGACCTTTCCTGCCACTCCTGAAGTGTCATGTGGAGCCTTTACATGAATCCTACAGCCCCTGAGAAAACCTCTAAGCTGTCACAAACAGAGCCAGCTCCTTGGGCAGACGGGACGGAAGAGGGAATAGGAAAACAGAGTCCTTTCAGCATTTGCTGCAAGTTCCTGTGTGTTAATTTTTATTGTTTTTAATTTGCTTAGAGATTTTTGACCAGTTAGAGACATGTTGGGAAATTATGCACAAGTAAAATCTCATGGCTAAAGTAGAGTTTGACATAAGGCTTTAAGCTCATCACATTAACTTTCCCTCTGATCCTTGAAAGTAATTTTTCTTTTTTTTTTTTTTTTTGAGTTGGAGTCTCACTCTGTCACCCAGACTGGAGTGCGGTGGCTGCTGCCGGCCACCGCAGCCTCGACCTGCTGGGCTCTGGCGATCCTTCCGCC